>NW_020699449.1:15453326-15569927 GCF_002925995.2 Terrapene triunguis | reverse complement strand
TCAGAGTATGATGTTCTAAAGTTCCTAGTCACTTATTCAGTATGAAATTGTTTGAGACAAATAAGGTAGTCTTGGAGTTTCTGATGTTTTCAGGGTCTCACTTCTCGGCAGTTTGACAGCCTGAATGGTGAATTTTCTTTTTTAAATAGTGATGGGCTTGGGGACGTTAGGCTTCCTGGCTTATTTAAGGGTTTAGGGGGCAGGGAGGAATGTTTATAATAAAAGTACAGAGTTCTTGTAAGTTTCTTGTCACCTGGATTCTGAATGTCCTAGTTTTAGATCCTGTTTTTGTGTAATTCCAGTGTCCGTCGGGTCTTTAATGCTTCAAGTCACAGATATGTACTTTCAACCTTAACAAAGTCCTCTGGCTGGTATCGTCATGCATCTGTCTTGTTATCTCTAACCAGATATGGTTGCAGTGTGTATTGGGAAGCTTCTGATCAGTGAGGTTTCACCCCTGTGCAGAGGGCCAGCAAAGCCTTCAACATAGGGTGTAAATGCCCCACCGCCAGCCTCATGGTGACTCGTCACTGTGGTGAATTTCACCCAGAGGAAACAATTAGGGGAGAGGGCAAGGTCAAAGCAAAAGGCAGGTGAAAGCAGCAGAGCAGTCCATGCTGAGGAGTGAGGTGGATGGGGACTGTCTTTGCTTCTCACCATCTGGGTACCTTTACATTTGCCTGGCCATCAGGCTGTGAAGGGAATGTAGCACGGTACAGTGGGAATGGGGCTAGGAAGCCACTGCCAGCCCTTTGCTAGTGCTAATCCCAGCTCTAAGAGTGACTTCTTGTGTGGCTAGGGCAAGTCCCATGACCTCTCTGTATTTCAATATGCTTGTTCCAAAAATGGGGATGATACTCAACGGCAAAAGGAAGTTGGTGAAAGTGCTTTGCAAAAAGAAAAAAAGCATTAATGCCATCAGTGTCGAACATTGGAACTTAACACAGAGGACATGCAAACTAATGGCACAGGAAGGACTTAGAATGTTAAACATTAATAAGGGAAGGCTCCTATGCAAATATACCACTCCCGTCCTGTACCGACAGACTTCTAATCTGCCCTTATAAATCCTGCAGGCACTGACCTAGAAGGCCATCAGAACTGTAGGCTAGAAAAAAAAATGGCTTCCTGTCTTAGTTTCCTTGTAAACACTAACACTGGGCACTTCGGAGTTTCCCATCAGGGAGAGTGCATGTACGACTAGCAATGTGCATTCCACCCAACGGGCAGAAATGACTTGAGTAAACAGTAGGACAGTCAGGCTGAAGGAAACTGAGGCAGGAGGCCACTTTGCATTTCCAGCCTCAAAGTAAACACAATATTAAATACATACACACAGGGTTTTTCAGTCGAGGCCAGCAGCTGGCAAGTTTTGTTTCGCTAATAGGATTTTTTTTTAAAAGCCTGTATGCTGCTTTGTGTAGTAAATTGCTTGTATAGTTCCGGTCTGAGCGAGGTGTCGTTTTTAAAGTCTATTTTAGGGCTGTCGATTAATTGCAGTTAACTTACGTGATTAACTCCAAAAAAATTGCACTGTTAAACAATATTTTGGATGTTTTTCTATATTTTCAAATATATTGATTTCTATTACAACACAGAATACAAAGTGTACAGTGCTCACTTTTGTTGTAGGAGCAGCAGTGAGCTGCATGCTCTGTATAACCTGTATGTTCAAAAGGTCTGTTAAACCTTCCCCCCCCCCCCTTCTCCTCTCCCTCTTTAAATACCTGTGAAATGGCTTTTCCCCTCCCCCTCCCCCCTGGAATGCTTGTGGGATGAATGGGCTGCTTGAGCAGCTGGAAGATCAGAAGAGCTCCCAGGTAGACAAGGTGTCTGGGGCTATGATTAGGCAGCGATCACACACCCAATGCATGGACACTGCCCGAGATGGAGTGTGACCAACCAGACACAGCCAAGTCAGCTCTAGTCACAGGCCATGAGGAGCAGGTCCTTAAAAGGGGAAGGGGCCATGTGCTCAGGAGTGCACTCACAAGCTTGTACCTCCCGTGAAGGCCCTTTGCCCGGACCACCTGGCCATGGTTCGCCGCATTGCATTCCATCGTGCCTTGGGAAGACTGACCTCCATCGCACCGCCCATCGCTGCACTGTGGGACACTTACCTTGAAGGATCCTGACCTCTCCAATGCTGTGCCTGTCCTGGGAGCGTGAGTATGCGAGTGAGAGTGTGCCCCCCCACCCTTTGAGCTTAGCTATCAGTATAATAAACATGCTGCTTTCTGCCAGACTCTGGTGGGTCATTAGTCTCCCCAAGCTTACTAGCTGGCCCAATTTTGGGTAACAACTTTATATTATTATTTTTGATTACAAACATTTGCACTGTAAAAATGAACAAAAATAATATTTTTCAAGTCACCTCATACAAGTACTGTAGTGTAATCTCTTTATCATGAAAGTGTAACTCATAAATGTAGATTTTTTTTTGTTACAGAACTGCACTCAAACAAAACAATGTATAACTTTAGAGCCTACAAGTGCACTCAGTCCTCCTCCTTGTTCAGCCAATCGCTAAGACAAACAAGTTTGTTTACATTTACGGGAGATAATGCTGCCTGCTTCTTATTTACAATGTCACCTGAAAGTGAGAACAGGCATTCGCATGGCACTTTTGTAGCTGGCGTTACAAGGTATTTACATGCCAGATATGCTAAACATTCATATGCCCCTTCATGCTTCGGCCACCAATCCAGAGGATATGCTTTCATGCTGATGATGCATGTTTAAAAAAAAAATAATTAAATTTAATTAAAAAAAATTAATTAAATTTGTGACTGAACTCCTTGGGGGAGAATTGAACGTCTCCTGCACTGTTTTACCTGCATTCTGCATATATTTCATGCTTTAGCAGTCTCGGTTGATGACCCAGCACATGTTCGTTTTAAGAACACTGTTACCAGATTTGCCCTTTGCTTTGGGGTATGCTCATTTATTAGGGTTACTCTTCTGGGGGGGATTCTGTACTTCTATCAATGTACTGCTTGTGTCATGTGTGTTCTCATATGGAGCTCTACTTCTCCCTGCTGCAAGTTCCCTCCCAATGGAGCTATCCTGCAGGACCTCGGGTCCCCAGGGCTGGGTTCTTCCAGCCCCAGAATCAGACAAACATACACACACATTAACAGAGCGCGTCTGAGAGGACTGGGTTAATCAGCACTCCCAAGCTGACCCCTTATATGTCCCTGGACTCAGTATGCTGAGTCGAGCAGCACCTCCAAGCTGTCACCCTCATATGTCCCAGGTTCAGCATGTCCCTGTCCCCACTTTCACGTGATCAAAATCAACCTTCTGCTGGTGGCATCTGACTCAGATGATGAAAAATGAACATGTGTCGGTCTGCTCTGCTTTGGATCGTTATTGAACAGAACCAGTCATCAGCATGGATGGATATCCCCTGGAATGGTGGTTGAAGCATGAAGGGACATAGGAATCTTTAGCGCATCTGGCATGTAAATATCTTGCGACACCCGCTACAACAGTGCCATGCGAACGCCTGTTCTCACTTTCAGGTGACATTGTAAACAAGAAGCAGGCAGCATTATCCCCTGCAAATTGAAACCAAACTTGTTTGTCTGAGCGATTGGCTGAAGTAGGACTGAGTGGACTTGTAGGCTCTAAAGTTTTACATTGTTTTATTTTTGAATGCAGTTTTTTTTTTATGTAATTTTACATTTGTAAATTCAACTTTCATGATAAAGAGATTGCACTACAGTACTTGTATTAGGTGAACTGAAAAATACTATTTCTTTTGTTTTTTACAGTGCAAATATTTGTAAACAAAAATAAATATAAAGTGAGCACTGTACACTTTGTATTCTGTGTTGTAATTGAAATCACATTTGAAAATGAAGAAAACATCGAAAATATTTAAAGAAATGTTATTCTATTATTGTTTAATTGTGTGATTAATTATTTTAATCGCTTGACAGCCCTAGTCTATTTATTATTTGCAGGCTCAAGTGAGGTATAATTTGAATTCTCTAGGTCCACAGCAATCAAAAAGAGCTGGATCAGTGAGTTGATCTTGCATTAATAAATGTTCCAAGAATTTTAAGGATTTCTAAGCAATGAGAATGTATTTTAGTATTTAAAAAGACATAAAACCTCTTATTTATAACGGCAGTAACGGAGTGCCTTGCATTACAGCATCCTGTGATGTGGGGAAGTATTGATCCATTTTACAGATGGGGAATGGAGTCAGAGAGATTAAGACCCTGATTCAGGAAGGTACTTAAGCATTTGCGTGCGAGTGGTTGCTGCCAGACAAGGAGCGAGTGGCTGAGCCAGTAACTGAACCCAAAGTTTCTTAAGTCGCAGGTCAGTGCTTTAACGCCAAGGCCATCAGCTTTCCTCCCTGTTTTGTTTCCAATTGTTTAGACAACAATAGGGTGGTCCTTCAAAATCATAGCAAGCAAAGTAGCATTTGTTTAATGATTTCTAAATAGAACTAGTAAGAAAATGGATTTTCCGTCCCACTAAAAAATTCAAGATTTTGAAAATTTTTATCCTAAAATCAGGAAAGAAAGCCAAAATTTCACAATTTATCCAAAATCAAATGCTGAAAAAAATTCATTTTGGGTCAGTTGAAATGTTTTGTTTCTATTTCAACCCTTTTAAATATCAAATACATTTCTAAGCAAAAAATAGTTTCAAACAAAATATCAAAACTTTTCATTCCAAAAATGTTGAAATGGGACATTGACATTTAAAAACTTCCCCCCCCAATTGTTTTCAAAACCAAGTTTTGTCAAAACTGATACAATTCTGTAGTTTTCTCAAAACGGCAATTTCCAATAGAAAAATGTTTCATTGAAAGTTTTCCAACCAGTTCTATTTAAAACTAACCTCCTCCCTGCTTTTAATGGTGAGCAGCCTGGAGCCTGCTCCTACAAACCTTTCTGCACATGGCTAACTTTACTCACCTGAGAAGTCACTGGGGCTAATCACATTAGCAAAATCAAGCAGATGCATAAGTGTGTGCAGGACTGAGGAGTTGGTTTGCAGCCCTACTGCGTGTCAATGGCATTTTTCACTAGGCTTCATACCCTTGTGTGAGACCAGTGTGAATTCAAAGATTGAAACGTCACTCAAGCAAAATCCTGACTCTTTCTGGAGAATTAGTTTATTTTTCAAGGTTAACCACTTTTGAAGTGCTGAGAAGTGGCGGGGTGAGGAACAGAATGTTTATTTTAATTACTGCAGTTTCATTCTGGGTCAGGCTAACCTGTTGGGATCTCTTTTGTGAGTCTGTGTATTTTAAGTAATTTAATTTTACAAAAGATTAGGAGGCCTTTAAAGTGCCTTCAATAGTGCTGCAAAAGCTTAATTTTCATGTTCAATTTTTATTTTCTTCAAACATAAAAAAAGCTTTGAAGGTCCAATTTTAACTTACATTGATTACATTTTTTTTTTACTCCCCCCCCCCCCCCGAACATTTTCATTAGGAAAATAAATGAAGGCAAGAAGTATTTTCCTGAGTTAATTACTTCCATTTTTCTTAATTAAAAAAGTGGAAAGTTTTTTGGGGGCATAAGAAACATATTAGTTTATATACTCCTTGCTATTTTTTACAAAGTTACCAGTAAACACTTTTTCTACAGGATGTGACATTTTCAATGCGGCGTTGTAATTATTTCTGTACACTTGAATTTTTAAGCATGTTTCTAAATTACATGGCCATTGGTTAGTGAAATAGAGCAAGATTCTCTCCCTCTCTCAAGAAAGGGTTTTGGGATGATTATTGTAAAATGCAAACAGGATGGTTTAAAAATACACTTAAGCAGAAGTGTGCAGTTCAGATTTTTTTCACATTCCTCACATATTATATTCAGTTCCTTATTAAAATAATCCACTTGTTAAAATGGCAGACTCCACACAAACACCAGCTCAACACACACAAGACTCAAGAGCACCCCAAGGACAAAACATCCAGGCCATGCCCTCCAAAAGTATATGATTAAAAAAAATAAGCTCACTACACAGAGTTCTGAATGTCACCTGACCAAATGGAGCACTGTGTATCTGAAAGGGGTTATCTGTCCAGACTGGATTGTAAGATCCTTGGAGCATGGGTTTGTCTTTTCCGGTTTCATTTTTACAGCATGCGGTCTGAGGGCTCAGTAAATAAATCTGAAAGAAAAAAGATGTTAAGATCGATTTAAGGTTCAGAGTAGCTTAAAGGTAAAATGCCTTACCAAGTGTTGTAATTATCCCCAAACCAAGAGCTAGTCCAAGTTTACACTAGAAAAACTTTGCCAGTGCAGCTATATTGGTATAACTAGAGCGGCAAACCCTCCTAGTGCAGATGCAGCTTATACAAACAAACAAAACATGCTTTAGCTGGTATGGCTCATACCAGTTCCCCAAATGAAAGCAGCTTTCCTGGCAAAAGACCTTTTCCTGGAACGACCTTGATAGATGCTCTGGCTGACTAGAAAAATCACAGCTGCTCTCCAGAAAGTCCCACACTCCCCAAGGACTAGGTCGAGATATATCCCTTCCAAATTAAGTGCTGCAACAAGACAGCTAGAATTCCTTGATGTGTGAGACATGTTGTGGAGAGCAGAGGGCTTTGCTCTGTGGAAAGCCGTAAGAACTGTTGGAGAGAGAAGTGAAGGACAAAGCTACAGAGTCTCATTGGAAACATGGGTTAATGGAACTGTATCCAGTGCTCTAGACTTAAAGAAATTGAACAGCTCACTTTTCTCAAGGAGGAAAAGGGGCCACCAGCTACTGCCCAGAGCCACCATGTGCAGGGCAGAGAGAAGAATGAGGAGTCAAATCCTCTCCAGCTGCCCACTGTTTGACATTTCTGCTCTTATATGCAGTGTTGTTGTAGCTGTGTCAATCCCAGGATCTTAGACAAGGTGGGTGAGGTAATATCTTTTATTGGACCAGCTTCTGCTGGTGAGAGAGACAAGCTTTCAAGCTTACACTGAGCTTTTCTCCAGGTCTGGGAAAGGTACTCACAGTGTCACAGCTAAATACAAGGTGAAAAAGATTGTTTAGCATAAGTAGAATCATAGAATATCAAGGTTGGAAGGGACCTCAGGAGGTCATCTAGTCCAATCCCCTGCTCAAAGCAGGACCAACCCCCAGACCCCTAAGTGGCCCCCTCAAGGATTGAACTCACTACCTTGGGTTTAGCAGGCTAATGCTCAAACCACTGAGCTATCCCTCCTGCATGTTTCAAAGGACCATTTAAAGCGACTGCTCCAATCATAGGGAGGAAAGGAGGGGGCGTGGGGGAAGCAGCAGGGGGTGGGGGTTGCTAGTGGGTTACAGATTGTTGTAATAACCCATAAATCCAGTCTCTCTATTCAGTCCATGATTTTTAGTGTCTAGCAAAGTTATGAATTTAAGCTCCCAGGCTCACCTTTTTAAAGTGTTGTGCAGATTTCCATTGGGGATGAGGACTGATAGGTCAGATATAGAATGATCACTTTTTGAAAAGTGTTCACCCACAGGTGATAGGGAGTCTTCTTATTTTCCTGTGAGAGTTCGAGAGTGGGGTGATTGGTTTGACCCACATAGTTGCTATTGGGGCATTTAGTGCACTGACTGAGGTACACCATGTGTTATAGGCATGTGTAGGACCCATGGATCTTGAAAGGTGTGTCGAGGGTTTTTTTGATCATTGTAGCAATGGAGAGATGCCTGCATGTGTTGTTCTGGCATGGTCTGTGGCCACTTTGAGTTGGTGTGTCCTTGTTTGCGGGGAGCCGCTTCAGATGACTTTGGAGAGGTTGGGGGATTGTTGGAAGGCCAAAAGAGGGAATTCAGGAAAGATTTCTTTCAGGGTGGGGTCCCCATCATACATGGGTTGTAGTTGTTTGATGACAACCCATATGGGTTCCGCTGTGGGGGGGGTGGTAGGTGACACCTGGGGATGTGCAGTCGGAGGGAGTTTTATTTCTGTATTGAAGCAGGCGCTCTCAGGGTATTGGGGTAGCTCATTTCATGACGCAATCTGCTTCTCTGGTGGATTGTCCTGTTTGGTGAAGGCAGTTTTGAGCGTGTTAATGTGTATATCTTAGATTTTCTTTTTGGAGAATATTTTGAGGTATGTAAACACACATTTCTTCCTTCAGAATACTTCTGCTTGTGTGGTTTTGAACATGTGCTAAAACCATAATCCAGGGGATTTCAATCATAGCCTTACATATAATGTTGCTACATACATTTCACCATGATATTATTGACCAGAGTGTTATTAGTTATCAATGATACATCAACAAAGCATATTTTGTGCAAAGATTATAATAGTGTGTAAGGTGTGAAGACAGGGGTGCTTTCAGTCACACCTAAACCGATTGAATTTGTGAAAAATGTAATGTGAATTTTCATGGAAACTTTTCCATTGGCTTTACACAGCTCTAGAATCATAGAATATCAGGGTTGGAAGGGACCTCAAGAGGTCATCTAGTCCAACCCCCTGCTCAAAGCAGGACCAATCCCCAGACAGATTTTTGCCCCAGATCCCTAAATGGCCCCCTCAAGGATTGAACTCACAACCCTGGGTGTAGCAGGCCAATGCTCAAACCATATTGCTGCTCATAATTCCACAAGGTCTAATACCTAGGTAGTTTGGCTTCTCAACAGAATAGAAAATATCCAAAACAATTATGCATGCCACAAATTATTATCCCTTCAGTGTAGTCTTACCTGACCCACTTCCAACTTGAGAAAGCAACAGGACTACTCATGCATGTAAAGTTACTCAAACATGGAAGAGTTTGGGCCTTTAGCTTGGATTATAATTCAACACCAAACAGAATTATCCCACTGCAAATATTTATAACTTGGATAAGTTTCAACAAGATCAAGTGACAAAGCCAGGCTAGTGTTTAGCCATCCAAAGTCCTGTTGACACACCCACAAAACACACAACTGCAAAGTGATAATCTTTCACACAGAAATGCCAGACTATTTTCAGAGCCCTGTTTGCACATGTACAGTGTGCTTTAGTGCCAGAGTAACATCTAGACAGCATCATCACCGCTTCTTCAAAAACTGACAGCCTCAAAAGGGATTTCTCTTGCAAGCAAGTTTATTTCAGGATTTTCGAGATAATGAACATGCTCAATATCCCAGACCTAGGAAGTATTAAGGTGGGACAGAGTATTGGTATTCCCTTAGCACCAAGAGGCTGAGATCAGGGTCCCATTGTCCTCCATGCTGTACAAACAGGGAGTGGCAGGGAAGAGTTAGAGGGCAAGAGCCATCCTGGGAATTTACACGGGATTTGTAGGAGTCTCTCTGATTATCTCACCATAGCATCGGTCACCGAGCCCTCCTTTGCCCTCAGACAGGCCCAGGCTCAGAGCCCGTGTAAGCAGCAGGGCAAAGCAATTGGTTTGCTGTGACCATGGCCCCACAAGCCTGCAGGTAGCGCCTAGCCCTTGCTG
Organism: Terrapene triunguis; assembly: GCF_002925995.2. Classification (NCBI taxonomy): domain Eukaryota; kingdom Metazoa; phylum Chordata; order Testudines; family Emydidae; genus Terrapene; species Terrapene triunguis. The sequence goes on along the minus strand of NW_020699449.1, from coordinate 15,560,505 downwards.
GGTCCCCACAGGCATGGCGCTCATACACGGGGACCTTCTCTCCCAGCCTTTGGGGGATCCTGGGAATTCAATCATGCAACAACAAACACCCAGACATGAGTCAGGCCCACACACTGACACAAAGAGCAGGGGGCAGTAAGGCCCTGTGGGTACCTCAAGCCGCCTGGCATCTGTGCGTCTCTAGGGCAAGCACTCAGAGGCAGAGTCCTTCCCAGCTAGAGCCCTTGGCCCCTCAGGCCTGTCCCTGCACAGAGCTCCCCCCTCTCCCGTCAGAGGCTCCAAACTCAGGCCAGACTCAGAGCTCCTCTCTCTCCCCACCCCCAAGATGGCTCCTGTTGCTAGTTCCACACCCCACATCAGCTAAAGGGGAAGGGCCCTCAGCTGTGCATCAGTCTCTGACCAGACCAATGCTGCCACAGGAGGGACAGTCGTGGCCCTTCCGGGGCCCATCCCTCAGGAGTCCGTTCTCCCCTCCTAAGGGTTAGTTTTCAGTCCCGGCTCTGTGGTGAGCCCTGTTTGAATTCGACTGTCGGGGAGGGAAGCACCTTGGAGCCATTGACACTTATTACAGCGTGCTGGTAATGTGCTTGGGAACAAACACGCAAGCCCTCATCCTCCTCCCTCCACTCGAGCAGCTGAGCGGCGGCATTCCACACGCCCTCTGCTCAGGTTAGCCAGGCCAGAAACCACTCTGTAAACACTGGCCCTGTGTCCTGGCCAAACACCAACACTCCCCATCGCCCCTGCCCTGAGAATAAACAGGACCAAGATGCGACTTGTTTACTCAGCATAACGTGCCAGGTTGGGAGCAGGGCAGCTGCCCCACCTTATCCATAGCCGCTTAGCGCCTCCGCAGCCTGAGACCTGCCCCCTGCCGACATCGCCAGCTCATTACCCCAGTGGTGGTTGCTGGCACCCTTTCCACCAGCCCAGTGCTATCTGCCCTGCTCAATCATTAACCCGGCCAGCTGTCCTCTCCTCACCCTATCGACCCAGGTGCAAACCATTTGCTGCTGTATTGATTTGGTTGCTGTGGTTGCTATCCAGCGTACGTGGCCTTTCTGGTTTGCCACGGAGTTCACTTTCCCAGTCAACTTCCCTCTGAGGGATCTTCCAGCCATCTGCCGCTACCCCTCCCCCCCGCCATGGCACCCAACACTTCCATTCTTACCCTCCCCACCTTGTCCCTCTGGCCTTACACCCAGGCCCACCTTGCCCTGCTTTATCGCTAAGATCACTGCCATCAGTGACCTCCCCAGCTCTCAGAAACCAGGCTTCCTTCTCCCTGAGGGCATTCCCCCCTCTCTCACACCTTGCCCCACGCTGTCTCCAAAGAACCATGGGATGGGGGGAGGGGAAGAGTCTGAGCTGCTTCTCCCCTGCTATTTCCAGCCCCTCCCCCTTCCCACTCCTCCCCCTCTAAGCAGCACTCCATCCAACTCTTCCCCTCCACCCCCAGCAATCACCCACAGCCTTCTGCACACCCAGTTCCCGCTCTGAGTGACACCTGGCTAGAGCTGTGGCATGGCATCCCTTTGCCAGCACTCAGTATTGGGTCTATAAAAGTTATATAGTCCTCAGCTGCTTTTCCTGCCTGGGAACACCCCATGGCATAAGAGAGGGGTGGACTTATGGGTAGGGCATCAGACTGGGAACTCCAGAGAGCTGGGTTCAATTGCCAGCTCTGGCACAGACATTGTGTGTGACCTTGGGCCAGTCACTTTGTCTCTCTGTGCCTCAGTGTTCTCTAGAAAGCAGGGAGAACAGTACTCCCCTCTCCCCCTCTTGTCTACTGAGATGAGAGTTCTTTGGGGCAGGGACTGTCCCTGACTCTGGGTTTGTGCATAGTAAACCCCTCGCGCAGCGGGGCCCTGATCTGAGCTGGGCTCGCTTCCAGGAAAAATAAACGATAAAAATCCACATCCCTGGTTATAGGCATCCCAATGCTACCATATTTATATGGCAACTTTAATGCTGATAGCTTAACAGGAGCATTTCTTGTCCCAGTTAGTGCATTAATTTGTTCTGGAAAAATCAGAGGGATACCCAGGGAGATTCATACAGAAACAATTTAGGAAAAGAAACCAGAATACCAGAAACGGGGGCATTTCTGGGGCATCATCTCCCTTTGCTAAGGCTAGTCAGGGTCGCTGTAAAAGGCAGTGTATTCCCTAAACTGCTTCAGCTACTTCAGAACATCCCTCTACTATGACCCCTTTAATTTAAAAAAGTTTAATGGATTAATTAGTTTTGAAAGGAAAAGCTCCTTGTATTAAACGATCAGCATTAACGCTGCTGTACAAGCAGGGTGGTGTTGGGATACCCAGCACTGTGTTATAGTGCCGGGCTAAGTATAGCGTATGGGAGAGTGGTGTACGTTACACTTACCTTCCTCTTGCTCCCATAGACGCAACACTATGGGTATGTCTACACTACCTGCCGGATCGGCGGGCAGCAATCGATCTAGCGGGAGGGGATAGCTCAGTGGGGTTTGAGCATTGGCCTGCTAAACCCAGGGTTGAGAGTTCAATCCTTTAGGGGGCCATTTAGGGATCTGGGGCAAAAATCTGTCTGGGGATTGGTCCTGCTTTAAGCAGGGGGTTGGACTAGATGACCTCCTGAGGTCCCTTCCAACCCTGATATTCTATGATTTATCGCATCTAGTCCAGATGCGATAAATCGACTCCTGAGCGCTCTCCCGTCGACTCCAGTGCCATGAGAGGCGGAGTCGAGGGGAGCAGCAGCAGTTGACTCACCACAGTGAAGACACTGCGGTGAGTTAATCTAAGTACATCGACTTCAGCTACGTTATTCACATAGCTGAAGTTGCGTAACTTAGATCGATTCCCCCCCTTCCCCCCCCCCCCCAGCGTAGACCAGGCCTATGATAGAAAGCAGCGGACGGCACACCACAGCGGGGGAGCCTATTATGGGACATCCTAAGGTTTTTCACTGGAAACGTGGCCTCTTACTCCAGGACAGAAAAGGCAGTAACTGGGAATGTGCCTTTAATAGTATCAACCTGGCTCGCCAGACTGCATGTTGAGTGCATCCTTCCAAGACTGGTAAGATAAACAAATGACACTATTACAACATTGACAGGTTGGAAGTAAACACTGATTAACTTTGCCCCCAGTGCAGTGCAACGTAAGCAGCAACCAAATATACAGATGAATGCAAATTATAAACATCTGACTTGTGAATATTAGCTTGTGGCACCATTGTCCATCCCAGTGTTCAGGCCTGTGTGGAGTCATGCCAGCCCTGGAGGAATTGTGGGGAGAATTCTGCCACAGGAAGAGAGAACTGCTCTCAGAGTTCCCCCGGCATGTTGTGTTAGTATTAAGACAGTCTCAGAATTTCTAAATATTATAGGCAACAACTTCCTAACTCAAAGAGTGTTACATCCGACATGGGCGGAATTCTGTGTTAGACCTCATCTTGACAGATAAAGAGGAACTGATGACGGAACTAAAAATTAATGGTAACTTAGGTGCAAGTGATCATGGCTTGATCACGTTTATAATGTGCATATAGTGTAAAGTCCAGACCAATGATGTAAATACTTGGTGCCTTAAAAGGGCCAGTTTCACAAAACTGAAAGCAATTATGAGCCAAATCAGCTGGGAGGAAGAATTTAATCAGAAAAATGTCACTATTAATTGAGAATGATTTAAGAACACCTTACTAGATGCCCCAAAAGCCACAATCGAGGATGAAAGCTGCACTGGTTAAGAAAACAACCTGATTTAGAAGGGAAGTGAAGGAATCTATGAAAAATAAAAAATAGATATATATAGATATAGATAAATAAATCTATCTCAAACGGAAGAAAGGGAGAAGTTAATAGTAATGAATATAAATCAGAAGCTTGGAATTGTAAAAACTTGATCAGGGAAGCAAAAGGACACAAGGAGAAATCTATGACCAGCAGAGATAAGGACAATAAGGAATTTTTAAAGTATATTAGGGAAAAAACCATTTTAACAATTCTACCATGGACCAATACCATTATCAATAATGCAGAAAAGGCAGAAGTAAATATTTCTGTTCTATATTTGGGAAAAAAGATTACGTAGTCATGTCATACAACACACTTTCCATTCCACTAGCATCTCGGGAAGGTGTTAAACAGCAGGTACTAAAATTAGACGTTAAATCAGCAAGTCCGGATAACTTGCATAAAAGAGTTTAAAAAGAGCTGGCTGAGGAACTTGCTGGACTGTTAATGTTGACTTTCAGTAAGTCTTAGACACTGTGGAAGTTTCAGGCGATAGGAAGAAAGCTAATATTTTGCCAGTATTTAAAAAGGGTAAATGGGATGACGTAGATACAGTAACTCCTCGCTTAACGTTGTAGTTACGTTCCTGAAAAATGTGACTTTAAGCGAAACGATGTTAAGCAAATCCAATTTCCCCATAAGAATTAATGTAAATGGGGGGGTTAGGTTCCAGGGAAATTTTTTTCACCAGACAAAAAAGACAGTTATCTTTTCCATAACGGGTGTTCTTCAAGATGTGCTGCTCATGTCCATTCCACAATAAATGTGCGTGCTTGCCACGTGCGCCAGTGCCGGAAGTTTTTCCCCTAGCAGTACCCGTAGGGGAGCACCCCAGCGACCCCTGGAGTGGCACATCCATGGTGCGGTATAAAGGGCGCTGCACACTCCCCCCACCCTCAGTTCTTTCTTGCCAGACAACTCTGACAGAGGGGAAGGAGAGTGGGATGTGGAATAGACATGAGCAACACATCTCGAAGAACACCAGTTATGGAAAAGGTCACTGTCTTTTCTTCTTCGAGTGATTGCTCATGTGTATTCCACAGTAGGTGATTCCAAGCTATATCTGTTGGAGGTGGGAAGGAGTTCACAAACTGTCGGGACGGAGCACAGCCCTGCCAAACCCGGCGTCCTCCCTGGTCTGGGAGACGATCGCATAGTGCGAGGTGAACGTGTGAACTGAAGACCACGTGGCAGCCCTACAAATGTCCTGAATGGGGACATGGGCCAAAAAGGCAGCCGACGAGGCCTGCACCCTAATTGAGTGTGCCCTCACAATTGACGACGGGGGGATTCCCGCCAGGTCATTGCAGGTACGGATGCACAAGGTGATCCAGTTGGAGAGCCGCTGAGTGGAGATCGGCCAACCTTTCATGTGCTCAGCCAAGGCCATGAACAGCTGCGAAGACTTCCTGAATGGCTTAGTCCGCTCCAGGTAAAAGGCCAGAGCCCGTCTCACATCCAGCATGTGGAGGCGGCGCTCCTCACTGGACGAATGGGGCTTGGGGCAGAGGACCGGCAGGAAAATGTCCTGACCCACGTGGTAGGCAGAGACCACCTTCAGGAGGAACGAGGGGTGTGGGCACAGTTGGACCTTATCCTTATGGAACACTGTGTATAGGGGCTCGGAGGTCAGGGCCCTGAGTTCCAAGACCTGCCTAGCCGATGTGTTCGCCACCAGGAAGGCCATCTTCCACGAGAGGTGCGACCAGGAGCATGTAGCCAGCAGCTCAAACGGGGATTCCACAAGGCGGGCCAGCACCAGGTTCAGGTCCCACTGGGGGTCGAACGTATGGGAAGAGACGATGCAATCCCTTAAGGAATCAGCAGTCATAGCATGGGAGAATACCGTGTGGCCCTGCACCGGTGGGTGGAAGGCCGATATGGCCACCCAGTGCACCTTGACAGATGAGGGCGCCAGGCCCTGGGCCCTAAGGTGAAGAAGGTAGTCCAAAATTAGCTGGATTGGGGCAGCCACGGGGGAAACGCCCTGCTCATCTGCCCATCGGGAAAACCAAGACCACTTTGCCAAGTAGGCTCGGTGCGTGGAGGGCCGCCTACTTTCCAAGAGGACATGCTGAACCCCTTCTGAGCACGTTCTTTCCTCCCGGCCTAACCATTGAGCAGCCACGCCATGAGGTGGAATGCCGTTAGGTTGGGGTGGAGGTGGTGGCCCTGGTCCTGGAAGAGCAGGTCTGGGCGGGATGAGTTTATGGAAAATAGATCCTGTCAAACTAATTTGCTATAATTTTTTTTTATGAGATTACAAGTTTGGTTGATGTAATATACGTAGATTTCTGTAGGGCATTTGACTTGGTACCACATGACATTTTGAATAAAAAACTAGAATAATATTCACACGGCACACCTTAAATGAATTAAAAGCTGGCTAAGTGACAGATCTCAAAATGTAACTGTAAACGGGAAATCAAACAGGAGTGTTTCTAATGGGGTTCCACAGGGATCGGTTCTTTGCCCTATATTATTGAATATTTTTATTAATGACCTAGAAAAAGGCATAAAATCATCACTGAAAGTTTGCAGATGATGCAAAAATTGGGAGAGCAGTAATAGTGAAGAGGATAGGTCACTGATTCAGAACAATCTGGATCACTTGGTAAATTAGAAGCAAGCAAATAATATCCATTTTAATAAGGCTAAATGTATATGTAACCCGCACACCTCCTGGGTGTGGTGCTCTGTCCCAGCTAGTGGCACCGAGACCACTTAGAGAGAGATTAATGAGTTTGCTCTACAGCCTTAGCTAAGAGCCATGTGGCTTTTAGCTCATGAAGTAGAGGCTCATGCACTAAGCTCCAGAGGCCCCAGGTTCGAACCCGCCCGCCGACTACCAGGGTCTGTCGGTGTTACATATACACCTAGGAACAAAGAATGTAGGCCACACTTACACGATGGGGGACTTTGTCCTGGGAAGCAGTAACTCTGAAAAATATTTGGGGGCCCACAGTAAATAATCAGCTGAACATGAGCTTGGAGAAGACCAAGTTAAGATCCCACTGTGGGGCAGGGGTCCGTACCTGCGGGAAGAGTCTCTCGAGGCCTCTCAAGAATCCGCCCATCATGTCATGAGAAGACACCGTCTGGCCCTGGATCGGTGGGTGAAAAGCGGAGATGGCCGCGAGATGCACTCTAATGGAAGAGTGTGCCAGGCCCTGGTTCCTAAGATGAAGCAAGTAGTCTAGAATAGACTGTATGGAAGAGCGCAAGGGAGAGATGGCACGCTTGGATGCCCAGTAGGAAAACCTCATCCACTTGGCCAGTAAGTCAGTTTGGTTGAGGGCTTCCTGCTTCCCAGGGGGAACCTGTTGGATCTCATCCGAGCAGGTCCACTCCTTCAGGTTCAGCCACACAACATCCACACCGAGAGGTGGAGGGACATGAGGTTGGGGTGCAGAAGCTGACCGTAGTCCTGTGACAGCAGGTCCAGTCAGTTGGGCAGGGGCCAGGGAGGGGCCGCTGCCAGGTTCATGAGCATGCTGAACCAGTGCTAGCGAGGCCACGCTGGGGCAATCATGACAACCTGTGCCTTGTGTCTCTTGATCTTCGCTAGGACCTTGCGGATGAGAGAAATCAGAGGGAACCCGTACATCAGGTTCCCTGACAACGACAGGAGGAAGGCATTGGAGAGGAAGTCCTTGCAGTGAACAAAACCAGCGGCATTTCGTGTTTTGCCTGGTGGTAAACAGGTCCACTTAGGGAATTTCCCCAATTCTGGAAGATCATGCCAGCTACCTCCGGGTGGCGCGACTGCTCGTGGTGAGAGGAGAAGTCCCTGCTGAGGTCATCTGCTAGTGTGTTCTTGACGCCAAGGAGGTGACAAGCTTCCAGATGGACTTCATGGCTGATGCAGAAGTCCCAGAGATGGCGTGTCTCTTGGCAAAGAGTCGACGAACATGCTCTCCCTTGCCTGTTGATGTAGAACATCGAGGCTGTGTTGTGTGTCAGAACTCTCACCACCTTGCCCAACAGGTGAGGTAGGAAGACTCCGCATGCCAAGCGGACCGCCTTGAGTTCTTTGATGTTTATGTGTAATGTCATCTCCCAGCCACAGTCCGAGGCCTCCGATACCAACTCGATGGAGTGCTGGGTGTGTGTGTTGAATGGAACCCCCTCTAGGACCATCGTGCCATTGGTCCACCATTGCAGTGAGGCAAGTACCGTTGGCGGAATGGTAACGGCCTTGTGCACGTGATCTCTGGACTGGGAATAGACCGTCACCAGCCATTGCTGCAGGGGCGCATCCGGAACCTGGCATGGCGGACAATGTATGTGGATGCTGCCATGTGACCCAGCAGGCACAGACAAACCCTGGCTGTAGTCGGGGGAATGCGGAGACCTCCACGTCAAAGTCTGGAACCTTTCTAGTGGCCAGAACGCTCTGGCACAGATCAAGTCGAGCACTACGCCAATTAATCTATCCTTTGCCTTGGAATAAACGTAGACTTTTTGTCATTCACCAGTAGGCCCAGGGAGTGGGACATGGCTTGCAGCACTGCGACACTGAGACCTGGAGTTGCCCTTGGCTAGCCAGTTGTCAAGGAATGGGTAGATCTGGATACCCTGATGTCTGAGGTAAGCAGCCACCTCCGACATGCACTGGGTAAACACTCTGGATGCTGTTGCCAGGCCGAATGGGAGGACCACAAACTGGTGATTGGGGGAGGGGGGGGGAGCCCACTGTAAACCGGAGGAAGCGTCTGTGACCTTGAAAGATAGCTATGTGGAAGTATGCGTCCTTCAAATCAAGGGCGGCATACCAGTCTCCCAGATCCAGGGAGGGGATGATAGAAGCCAGGGAGACCATACGGAACTTTAGCTTCTTTAGATACTTGTTGAGGTCTCACCAGGTCCAGGATGGGCCACAGACCACCCCTTGGCCTTTGGGATTAAGTAGTACCGGGAATAGAACCCCTTGTTCCTGTACTCAAGAGGAACTTCTTCCACCGCACCCAATTGCAGCAACCCCTTTACCTCCTGCGCAAGGAGATTCCCCTGAGAAGGGTCCCTGAAGAGGGATGGGAGTAAACTGTAGGGTATAATCCTCCGCCACAGTATTGAGGACCCAGCGGTGTGAAGTTATAGCTGTCCATGCGGAGAGGAAAAAAGAAAGGCAGTTGGAGAACAGCAGGACAGACGGATCCAGGGTATAGTCTGGTAGGTCACCCTCGAGCGCACCCTCAAAATGTTTGCTTGCCCCCCCTGCTTATTGCGGGTCGAGTCTGACTGGACAGAGGGAGGAGGTGGGTGGCTTGGGCGGTGCTTGTAGCCCTACTCTTCTTATGGGGGGAGGCTCCTGGTGGGGTTGACTCCTTTGGCCCTGAGATTGTTGCGGTTTGAACCGCTTATGGGATGGACTGGGAAAGAACAGCCCCAGAATTTTCAGAGTAGTGCGGGAGTCCTTAAGGCACTTTACCATCCATCTGCTCTGCAACCAGGGCCTGACCATCGAAGGGGAGGTCCTGCATCAATTGCTGGGCCTCCGTTGACAGACCCGAGAGAAGACAGGACGCCCTTTGCATGGAGATGGCCGAGGCCATGGATCGAGCCATGGAGTCTGCTGCATCCCAGGCTGCTTGGAGGGCCTCTCCTGCTGCAGCCATGCCCTCTCCTAGGATTGCCCGGTATTCCCTTCCTGGACCCTTCAGGCAGTGAAACCTCAAATTTGGCCATAGACTGCCACATGTTGTAGTCATAGCGGCCAAGGAGGGCTTGGTGTTGGCCACTCTCAACCGAAGGCTGGAAGACGAATACATTTTTCGCCCAAACAGATTCACTCTCTTCGAGTCTTTATTCTTGGGTGTAGCCCCGGGTTGACCCTGCCTCTCCCTCTGGTTAACGGCCTCAACTACGAGGGAGTTTGGGGCCGGGTGAGTATAGAGATACTCATGGCCTTTAACTGGCACAAAATATTTGCACTCAGCCCTTTTTGAGATGTGTGGCAGGGAGGAGAATGTTTGACATAGGGCATTAATAATTTTTGATACCCCCTCGTGTAGGGGTAAAGCCACTCTAGCAGGTGCCGTGGAGCAAAGGACATCGAACAGTGAGTCCGATGGCTCTTCGAGTTCCTCTGCCTGGAGCCCCAGGTTAGAGGAGACCCTCTTCAAAAGCTCCTGATGAGCCTTGGCATCGTCTTGCAGAAGTGGGTGAGCGGTTCCTGTAATCACTTCGTCTGGTGATGATGAGGACGAAACCAGCGCTGAGGGATCCACCACATCCCCTGGTGGTCCAACTGGCTGCTCCCCATGGTCCTGGGGGGTCTTTGCCTGTGGGGCCTCCACCTCCGGAGGAGGGTGGGATGCTATGGCTGACTGCCTATCTGAGGCTCCCGCCACTGATCAGGCGGCCTGGGAAGGCTGGGTGAACCCCCCTGGATTCCAGGGGTACTATGCTGCCGGCCATTGGCCTGGAGACCACGGGGTCTGTTGCAGTGCTGATGAGGTTGACAGAACCACTGGTGCCGGGGGCCTGTCCTGCTACCAGGGACTCCTGATCAGCACCGGAGTTGTAAGCAGAGCAGACACTGTGGATTGACCATGACTGGCTGGCCCAGCAGCCTCCTCCCCACGGTGCTGGCTGCTGTGCCTCGACGCCGACCTGTCCGATCGGGACGCGTTCCTCCCGTGGAACCCCGGGGATCTTTGGTGTTCGGACGATCTGTGTCAGTAGACCAGCAATCTATGCCTCACGCTGCTTGACCTGTATCTAGAGAGGGACCGGGAGTCAGAGCGGGCCGATCGTCGGTAGAATCTCCCCGATTGAGGGAATTCATGTCTCGGCGACTGACACTGGCAGGTGGGTGACCGGTGACCCTGTTCCGCCAGTCGGTCACAGGATCGGTGCAGAGACGTTGGCGACCCAATGGGTCGGTCTCGACACTCATGCCAGGGGGCACGTGCCTCCACAGGTCTGCACCAGGTTACCGGCGAGCCGCGCCTTGAATCCTGCTGTCAGTGCCCAGGGACCGAAGAGCTTTCTCTGAGCCTGCCTCCCAAAGTCCGAGGCACGATGGCTCTGTGCAGGCGAACGCTGGCGGGATGTCCTCTGTGATGGGGAGCAGCACTGATGAGGTGGGGACACTTGGAACGGTCCAAGGTGGGTTTACCCCTGGGCTTGGGTACTGCCGGAGCAGGTGTGGGCAGCACCGATAGCATCAGGATCTCCTGCACTGCCTGCAGGGCCTCAGGCGTCAACGGGACTTCACATTGATGGAGGCCCTCGTCACTGTCCGGTGTGGCAAGCATAGTATGGGAGGGGCTCAACATGAGCTGGGGCCTGACTCCCTGACAGAGGTGTTGAACTGCCCAGCATGTGTCTTGGCTCTCCTCCGGCCCTCTGCTTTCCCTTATGGGAAGTAGGAGATCTTCCCCTCACGGACCTCTTGGGCTTCTTGGCCGAGGAGGGGGATCGGTGCCGGCTCGTAGACGGCACCGGCGGGGCGCTCCGTACTGACGCTGCGGTGCTCAGGGCCAAGTCGGACCTCTGCTCCAGTGCCGGGGTCAGCGCCAACTCCATCAGGAGTGCCTTGGGACGGATGTCTCTCCCCTTTTTCCTTCTGGGTTTGAACGACTTACAGATGCGACACTTTTCGCTTATGTGTCTCTCTCCTAGACATCTTAAACAGCTAATGTGCGGGTCGCTGATGGGCATGGGCCGCTTACAACGATCGCATGGTTTCAAGCTTGGGGACCGGGGCATACCCCGTCCCTAGGCTGAGTCCCGTCCAGGACCAACTAACTAGAACTAACACAAAGGGTAAATACTAACTATATACACAACTGTTTTACATGGAACATTCACGAGACACTGAACTAAGCGAAAACTAGCCAAAGCAGCAGAAGTTCCAGCACTGTCACCGATGGCAAAAAGGAACTGAGGGTGGGGGGAGCTAGTGACGCCCCTTATACCGCGCAATGCAGGCGCCACTCCAGAGGACGCCAGAGCTGCTCCTCTATGGATACTGCCAATGGAAAAACTTCCGGCACCAGTGCATGTGGCGAGCGCACACCCCTAATATGGAATGGACATGAGCAACCACTCGAAGAACTTGTTTTCTAGTGACAGACAATCTAGCTTAACCAAGAGAAGGTTAAGGGGTGACTTGATTATAGTTTATAAGTATCTACATGGTGGACAAATATTTGATCATGGGCTCTTCAGACAAAGGCATAACACAATCCAATGGCAGGAAGTTGAAGCTAGACAAATTCAGACTGGAGATAAGGCGTACATTTTTAATAGGGTAATTAACCGCTGGAACAATTTACCAAGGGCCATGGCGGATTCTCCATCACTAGCAATTTTTAAATCAAGACTGGAAGTTTTTCTAAAAGGATCTGCTCTAGGAATTATATCAGGGCAGTTCTCTGGCCTGTGTTACACAGGAGATTGGACTAGATGAACATGGTGATCCCTTCTGGCCTTGGAATCTGTGAATCCACAAGGCCACAGTCTGGCATGGCTGCGGAGTGGGTGCCTAGGCAGTTCACATTCTTACATGCTGTCTAGAACCCATTCTCTAAGTTGTTAGCATCTGCTGGAGGAACCTGCACCCCAAGTGAAGGCATATACGTGATAGCAGCTGGGAAGTTTAGATTTGACTGTCCAGAGGCTTTGGAAACTAGAAGGATTGGGAGGTGGAAAGGCCAATTTGCAATCAAACGATGAAGGCAGCGTATATTCGCTGTGTTCTAGCCAGGGTTATTTTGGACTTGGTATACTTGCAACTATACATACAATATGATGGGGGCTTTAGGTTTTCTTTAGCAAGGGCTAAAGAGTGTTGGAGGGTGCTTTGTAGGTTGCTTACAAAGTCTAGAATGTTAGTTCCTGGAGAAGGCGTAAACCCCTCCCATTGCTGCTTCACCAACTGTAATGGCCCCTTAACCTCACGGCCATACACAAGTTCAAATGGTGAAAACCCTAAACTGGGATGTGGTACAGCCCTGTAGGCAAAAAGCAACTGCTGCAACACTAGGTCCCAATCATTGGAGTGTTCATTTATGAATTTACGTATCATGGCCCCCAAAGTTCCATTAAACCTCTCCACCAGACCATTGGTTTGATGGTGATGAGGGGTGGCAACCAAGTGATTCACCCCATGAGCTTCCCACAGGTTTTTCATGTTCCCTGCCAGGAAATTAGTTCCCGAATCTGTAAGGATGTCGGAGGGCCAACCTACCCTGGCAAAAATGTCTGCTAATGCCTGGCACACACTTTTAGCCTTGGTGTTGCTTAAGGGTACAGCTTCTGGCCATCGGGTAGCAAAATCCATGAAAGTCAGTACGTACTGCTTTCCTCTGGGTGTCTTCTTTGGGAAAGGACCCAGAATATCCACAGCTACTCGCTGAAATGGGACCTCAATTATGGGTAGTGGCTGGAGAGGGGCTTTAACCTGGTCTTGGGGCTTTCCCACTCGTTGGCACACCTCACAAGACCGGACATAATTAGCAACGTCCTTGCCCATTCCCTCCCAGTGGAAGGACTTCCCCAACCGGTCTTTGGTTCTGTTCACCCCAGAATGGCCACTGGGATGATCATGGGCTAAGCTCAAGAGCTTTACCCGATACTTAGTGGGAACCACCAACTGTCTTTGAGGATGCCAGTCTTCCTGGTGCCCACCAGAAAGAGTCTCCTTGTATAAAAGTCCTTTTTCTACAACAAACCGGGATCGGTTAGAAGAGCTGAGAGGCGGTGGGGTGCTCCGCGCCACCGCCCAAGCTTTCTGAAGGCTGTCATCTGCTTCCTGCTCGGCCTGGAACTGTTCCCTTGATGCTGGAGACATCAGTTCCTCCTTGGACTGTGGACTGGGGCTTGGTCCCTCTGGAAGTGATGCAGGTGCTGGGGCTGTTTCCATTGACTGTGAACCGCTGTCCGCTGGTGCACTAGGTGGTATTTCAGGCTCTGGCTGAGCCTCTTGGGTAGGGTTATCTGCTGCTTCCGCCAGTTCAGGCTCGCTGGTGCCCTCTGGCATTGGAGTTGTAGACGGGTTTGCAAGCGCTGGACTCAGTGCTGGCAATGGTTCTGGTGCTGGTTGCGTTGCCAGTTCCGGTTCTGGGACTGGCTTTGACTGGGTCTCTGGGATTGGATCCACTACGGCTGTTGCAGTCGTTGGCAGGGGATCCGGTTCCACCACCTGTGTTTGGGTCTCCGGTAACACAGACGGGGCTCTGGTGGACGGCTCAGGAACAGGGATGGGGGTGAAAGCTTGCTTAGCCTGGCTGCGGGTGACTATTCCCACCCTCTTGGCTAGCTTCACATGGTTGGCCAAGTCTTCCCCCAGCAGCATGGGGATGGGATAATTGTCAGACTGCAAAAGTCCACATTCCTGACCAGCCCTTGTACTGGACATGCAACTTGGCTGTAGGCAAGGTTACAGACTGTGACACGAAGGGTTGAATTGTCACTGTAGCCTCCGGGTTGATGAGTTTGGGGTCCACTAGGGATTGGTGGATAGTTGACACTTGTGCCCCTGTGTCCCTCCAAGCGATAACCTTCTTTCCGCCCACTCTCAAGGTTTCCCTTCGCTCTGAGGGTATGAGAGAGGCATCTGGGTCTGGGGATCTTTGGTGTGACTGGGGTGTAATGAACTGTAATCGGTTGGGGTTCTTGGGGCAGTGAGCCTTTATATGCCCCAGTTCATTACATTTAAATCATCGCCCTGCTAAGGTATCACCGAGGCGATGTTGGTTGGTGGAGACTGGTGGGGTGGGGTGAGAAGGCTTCTGGGGTTTCCCTTGGGAGGTGGGTGGGGCCTTGGGTTGTCCCCGGTGATAAGGTTTTGTTTCGGCTTGCCCCTTCTGATATTCGCTCCAACTGCTACTAGCTTTTTTCTTTTCTGTCACCTCCACCCATTTGGCTCCAGTCTCCCCCGCCTCGGTTACAGTTTTGGGCTTCCCATCTAGGATGTACCTTTCTATTGCCTCAGGAACACCCTCTAAAAACTGCTCCATTTTTACTAGGGAAAGCAGATCTTCCAGAGATTTAACATTTGCTCCTGATACCCAGGCATCACAATTTTTGTCAATGTGGTAGGCATGCCGGGTAAATGACACATCTGGTTTCCACCTTAGGGCTCTGAACCGCCGACGGGCATGCTCGGGTGTTAGCCCCATTCTGAGTCTGGCCTTGTTTTTAAAAAGTTCATAACTGTTCATGTGTTCCTTAGGCATTTCAGCCGCCACCTCTGCTAAGGGTCCATTGAGCTGCGGTCTCAGCTCTACCATGTACTGGGGTGGAGGGATGCTGTATCCAAGGCAGGCCCTTTCAAAATTTTCTAAGAAGGCCTCAGTATCATAGCCTGCCTTGTAGGTGGGGAATTTCCTGGGATGGGAAGTGGTACCTGGAGAGGAGTTGTTAGGATGGTCTGATGCATCCTGCCTAGTCTTTGCTGCTTTCAGTTCCATCTCTTTTTCTTTCAGCTCCATCTCTCTTTTATGGGCCTCCTGTTTGGCTTTTTCTTCTCTTTCATGGGCCTCCTGTTTGGCTTTTTCCAGCTCCATTTCTCTCTTGTGGGCCTCCTCTTTGGCTTTCTCTTCTCTGTCTCTCAGCTTCATCTCTCTCTTGTGGGCCCCCTCTTTGGCTTTCTCCAGCTCCATCTCTCTCTTGTGGGCCCCCTCTTTGGCTCTCTCTTCTCTGTCTCTCAGCTCTATCTCTTTTTCTTTCAGCTCCATAGCTCTCTTGTGGGCCTCCTCTTTAGCTTTTTCTTCTTTGGTAGTCATTTTCCTGGTTTTCTTGTGCTGGGTCACACCCCTCTGCAGTTGACTGAAACTGGGATGTACTTAGCTCTGGCTGCTGCTGAGTTAACAGAGACTTTCTAACAAGCTACTCCCGAGGATGTAAAAAGAAAAAAAACCAATTTAACATGTAAATTACCTTTACCAGTTCAAAGTTTGCTCCCTTTGAACCCTTCTCTTAACAAAGGACCTCGTTAAAAAAAACTTAACACCTCTGCCTTCAGGCAAGGAGAGATAAGATATGCATCTACCTTCAGCTCTGCTCTCCAAGCAGCTAGAAGGGAAAAAAAAAATCTCTTACTGGCTTTTGGGTCTAAAATGATCTCCACCGCTGCGCCACCATGTCAAGGCTGTATCCCCACTTTGAACCTTAGGGTACAAGAGTGGGGGCCTGCATGAGGACTCCTAAGCTTATCTACCAGCTTAGCTTTGGTCCGCTGCCACCATCACAAGAATCCCCTCCCTGGGAAGCCTTGAGAAACCTTTCACCAATTCCCTGGTGAACACAGATCCAAACCCCCTTGGATCTTAAAACAAGGAGAAATTAACCATCCCCCCTCCTTCCTCCCACCAACTCCTGGTGAATACAGATCCAAACCCCCTTGGATCTTAAAACAAGGAGAAATCAATCTGGTTCTTAAAAAGAAGGCTTTTAATTAAAGAAAAAGGTAAAAATCATCTCTGTAAAATCAGTATGGAGAATAACTTTACAGGGTAATCAAACTTAAAGAGCTCAGAGGACCCCCCTCTGTCTTAGGTTCAAAGTACAGCAAAACAGAGATAAACACTCTGGTAAAAGGTACATTTAAAAGTTGAGAAAACAAAGTAAATCTAAGACGCCTTGCCTGTCTTTTTACTTACAAGTTTGAAATAGGAGAGACTTGTTTAGAAAGATGGGGAGAACCTGGATTGATGTCTGGTCCCTCTCAGTCCCAAGAGCGAACCACCCCTTAAAACAAAGAGCACACACAAAAGCCTTTCCCCCCCCAAGATTTGAAAGTATCTTGCCCCCTTATTGGTCCTTCGGGTCAGGTGTCAGCCAGGTTACCCGAGCCTCTTAACCCTTTACAGGTAAAAGGATTTGGAGTCTCTGTACACAGAGAGCTGTTACCCTTCCCTTTATAGTTATGACAACTGCGTACAGAAGTGGTCTCCTCATCTCAAAAAAGATATACTGGCATTAGAAAAGGTTCAGAGAAGGGCAACTAAAATGATTAGGGGGTTGGAATGGGTCCCATATGAGGAGAGATTAAAGAGGCTAGGACTTTTCAGCTTGGAAAAGAGGAGACTAAGGGGGGATATGATAGAGGTATATAAAATCATGAATGATGTAGAGAAAGTAAATAAGGAAAAGTTATTTACTTGTTCCCATAATACAAGAACTAGGGGCCACCAAATGAAATTAATGGGCAGCAGGTTTAAAACAAATAAAAGGAAGTTCTTCACACAGAGCACAGTCAACTTGTGGAACTCCTTGCCTGAGGAGGTTGTGAAGGCTAGGACTATAACAGCGTTTAAAAGAGAACTGGATAAATTCATGGAGGTTAAGTCCGTTAATGGATATTAGCCAGGATGGGTAAGGAAGGGTGTCCCTAGCCTCTGTTTGTCAGAGGGTGGAGATGGGTGGCAGGAGAGATCACTTGATCATTGCCTGTTGAGTTCACTCCCTCTGGGGCACCTGGCATTGGCCACTGTCAGTAGACAGGATACTGGGCTAGATGGATCTTTGGTCTGACCCAGTACGGCCATTCTTATGTTCTTATGTATTCCTTTCCCCCACATGCCTCACTTTTTCATCATCTTTACCTGTTTCTCTAAATTCCCTAGGCCCTTCTGCTATTTCTTTCTATTCCATGTGGTTTTTGTGGATCCTCCAGTGGTCATTGGCTTTCAGCCACAAATTCCTTCAATGAGCTACTACTTTTTCTTCAGATGATTTATGAAGATATTTAACAATAGGGGGCCCATTCCTTCTTTATCACTCCTTTATACAGCCCCACCACCACTCTGATGTTTGACTGATTATGAAAACTTTCAATTTGTGGCTTATCAGCCAGTCAATTTTGTATCCACTCCACATTGCATTGACCAAACAATATCATTCTAACTTTCCTCTTAGATGCTCATCCAAGCATGCACTGAAAGCTTTCCTGAAATCAAGAGACAGGGCCAAATTCATTCAAGTTCCATGGAGCCATACAGAGGGTGAATTCTGTTTACAACGTACACAACATTCCTTTTTTGTTTGTTCAATTTGTAACCATGTTCATGCTATCAGGATTCAACAGCACTATTGATTTCTTGTGCACCTAGCATACGTGGCCTATTGAACATTAAGATATTCTCATCTAAGTAACAGATTAGACTCTTTCCAGGTGCTTGGTACAGCTTTCGTGTTATTCAAAATCCCCTCATTTCTCTCCATACATTTACTAAGTGCTTGGCAGGGTAAAACATACCACCTGCCTGAACGTGATAAGATAAACAAGATGCTGGGGACCAGCTCATGAGAGGAAGAAGCACGGAAAAGAAAGTAGTATTACTAGAAGTGGGTTTCAAGAAAGGAGAGAAAGTACATGGTAGACAGAAGATGGGAGATGTTACAAGAGTTTTATATAATCCAAGTGCCTGTAGCTGTAGATACTTCGGTCTTGTCGATATGGGAACGTTTTTTCAGGATAGCTTTAGTTTTTTTCAGCATACACTGTGTTACATCCACACACAAACTAATCTTCTGTTTTGTCTTGCATCTCATCCTGCTACAATTAATCTGCTTTGGAAGCAACATAACGGTTTCGGAGTGAGTTCTGTAAGGTCTGTGTGGGCGCATCCCCATTTGAATTGACTGTACCACTTCAGGTAGTCCTTGCACTGCGTCACATCTGGATTGGCCTGTCTGGTTACCTATGTGCTCTCCACTGCTCTGGCTTCTTGTGGTTAGTGATTGCAGTAAGAGATGGATGAGGATTTAGCAGAGGGATGAGGAGGAAAGGGAAGATTTGGGCTAATTAAAGTAGAAGCAGTGCCAGGATTTAGCAAGACAGAGGCAAAGGTTAAACACGACACCAATATCATGGGCTGAGGAGACAGGAAAGATAGTGGAGCTGATAGCAGTGAAAGAATGGGAGTAAAGGCTAGAGAGAGGCAAGTTCCTGTTTGGGAAGGCAGTGGGATGGAAGCCAGACAGAAGAGATGTCCGGAGCAGACAAGAAGCTCTGAGAAGCTGCATAGATTGAGAGCATTCTGAGAGTTGGACTGATCCCTTCTGACAGGTACTAGATGTTGCTTTGCTGACCGTGGTCAGAGAGAAGCTGGCCTCAGAATCCAGGGCACAGCAGCCTTATGGGTGCCTCATTGGCTTGGAAGTTTGAGCGGAGTTCCTTTCTGGCCATGCTAGGAGTGCAGATCCAACAGGGGCTCCTCTGGGACAGGGGTTTTTGTCTCTTGTCTTGTATTTAAAGTGTAAGCTCTTTGGGGCAGGGCCAATCTTTGTTCTGTTTGTACAGTACTTGGCACGATGCAGTCCTGGTCCACAGGTAGAGCTGCTAGGTGTTACGGCAATGCTATGGAAGAATTGTCTTGAGTGTTAGGAGCTGTGGAGTATCAGGAGGGTCTTTGGTTGGAGACACTGGTTCTATTGGTAAACCATTTATCACACTGAAAAAGGAGGACATGGTATAGGTACATTTAAAAACAGCCGCTAAGTGCTGCTTTTTCTGCAGGGAGAAGCCCATTTGTGCAGTGGGTTTTCACTAGAAGTGTATGGAAATGTTGGTTTATTTGGACAGTAAAAGGAAATGGCAATTGTAGAAGATGCAGAGAACCCAGACAATGGTGGTGAACCCCTGTGCACATCTGAGGAATGCAGATCAATGAAGGCTATGGTGGGGCTAACATACATGACTAAACGTGCTGGGGTGGAGAGAGAGAACACCTCACCACTGCCTCTGCACCTGGATGAAACCAGGAGCAGAACAACGGGGTTACAGGCGGAGAGGAGTATGCTAGGGACATTCACTTATAAATCTGTGTATAAATGGGAGTGGTGCCCCAACATGGATTTACTGGGGCAGGGTTGACTTTTGTTGAGCCTGGAGTGTGTATGTGGGGGCGCCTATTAATTGGGGCACAGTGTTCAGCCATTGGGAGACTGAGTCTTGGGACCCAAGCAGCTGGGGCACCCAACCAACAGGGTACGCGTACACTGCATCTGTGGGCAAGCCTCCCAGCCTGGCTTGAGCTAGCGCACAAAACGTAACAGTTTAATTGTTACAGCTCCAGCGAGCCACGTGTGCTGAGTGGGCTTGAGAGTCCAAGCTGCAAACGTCTGCACTGTTATTTTTAGTGTGCTGGCTTGAGTCGGTCTACCTTGGCTCCCAGGAAGAGTGTAGATATCCCCCAGGAGACCAGACAGGAAGGTCACAGCTCAGGCACTGGTGTAGGCTTAGTCAGGGAGTGGGTAGGTTTTCTAAACGGTGCTCTCTCTCTCTATGAGCAATATTCCTTTACTGCAATGCAAATAATATGGATTTGTCGTTATTTTCATCCTGTGGTGAATTTTATATTTTTTTTCCATAAAACTGAAGGTTCATTATTTTGTAATTAAGAGTGCTGCATAATTCAGTGCAGCTCTGTTGCAGAATGCCACTCAGTGTAGGCCTAGTATACACAGTACAAGGAGCCTGGGCTATCCCGCACCTCCCAAAATGTGTATGTTGCTATGCATTGAGGCGAGGCTTTCCTTCCTAAGACCCTCTATATAATTAGCCTCTTAGATTGTGTAAGCGCAAATACTATGGGTGATATTATCCCATTTTTAAAATATAATCAGTAGCTAACTGTTGCAACTCCACATGCTGCATAAAGCAGCATTCCCATTTATTGGTGAACTTTTGTTATAACAAGTGCTGCAAAACCAAAAAGATATTTATATAGGTCCTTTATTAAAATTACTTTTAGGGCCTGACAACTGCATCTTTAAAGATATGTCTTTAGAACCTGGAGGACTAACTGCTACTTACTTAAAAACCATTTTAAAAGGTAGTTTGCATTTTAAGCTTCACCATACATGGTCCTGTCACTAAACCATAGGATTAGGATCCAGAAATTGTTTTGATCCTTCCACCAGCTTTTTCTGTGAGCCTGAACAAATCAAACCCTCTATACTTCAGCTTCACCTCTAACATGGAGATAATGTTACCTCACAGGAGTGTTGCAAAGCTTACCTAATTTGTAAAACACTGACATTCACCTAAAACATGCCAGAGGAGTGCCCGAGTGCCCAAAATTTTTCAATCACTCCCCCCACATTTTCCTTATGACACCGTTTACTGTTAAGCAAAACCTTCAGAAAGATGATCTCAATCAAGGCAGAAAGCGCTGTCAATTATATATATTTGCACATTCATTTAATGTAGGACAATGCTGCTGAAAATACCTTTAATATTTTTAAAAAGGATATACTGCAGCTCTCTGAACTCGTCTTCCTGAGATTTCTAAAAGCAGACACGTTAACCAAATATTGATTTTTTTTGTCTGAAAGAAAATAAATTCTTGTTTTACATATGAACAGCATTAGTCAGAAGCAAAAAAACCTAATTCCAGTTGCAAAGTGGTACAGCTCTAAAGTTTTTACAATAAAATAGAAATATGGAGACTAAGAAGAGTAAACAATGTACCCCAACAGGAGAACAAGAGGCAGGACAAAACTAAGTGTACATCATACATTTATTACTGAACAACTCTCTCAACTCCAAAATTGGGCACAGGGATTAAAAATAAAAATTCATTGCACTACTTAGTAAAGCATTACTAGTAACTCTCATAAAAAATGTACAAATTTTGTTAAAAATTTATCAAGCCTTCAAATGATTTGGTTACAGATATTTATAATACATTTAAAACTACATGTTAACTGATACAATAGAGTATGATTTAAAGAAAACACTCAACAAAATATGATTCCAACAAAACCCATAAGCTTTCATAATCATTAGCAAATCTGAAACACAAATAGCAAAATGAGGTAACTGAATGTACCAAAGGGGGGAAAAAACACAGCTCTTTTATTAAGGCCTAAAGATAACTCAGTCAAAAATGCATTTTCAGTAAGTTTAAAAAAACCCAACACATTGGTAGATCCCACCATTCCAAGTATTACAAAAAGTGTAATGTTAGCTGAGAAAATCACATTCAAGAGACTACAAAAACTGTATACAACAAAAAAAATTACTTTGCACAAAAAACTCTGTAAAGAAACCCCACAAAATTAGACCTTGGAGAGATCTGTAGGCCTTGGTATCCATTAAAAACCAGAACAAAGTCAAATTAAGTTGACAATTCATGCAAAAAACACAGCAGTGCCAACATGGTAAAGCCAACAGTTTGTTGTTTTTAGAAGGGAGGTGGGAAATGGGGGGGGGGGGGGGAGAAGAAGGCAACCAACATAAACCTTTTACTGGATTCTGGTGCTGCCTGGCACCACTGCAGGCTGTGGAATTAGACACAAATGTGCATAACACATGGCAGTAAAGGCTGAGCATGAATCCCCTTCCCCTCCTCTTTTGACATGGCAGCCACAACAATGAAGTCTGTTGTCGCCAGTCTGAGCTGGTTCAGAACACATGCATGTGTGCTTTTTATACACACTAACCACAGGAAGCAAGTCTGCACACATCTGCAAGAGTCCCATGCAAACGAAAGAAACATTCCAGAAGAGATCAGCCACAAGAGTGCAACAATGAAATTCAGTATTTTACCAAATGAGACCCTACTGCCTCCTAGATCTCCACCTGCGTCACGGAACTTTACTGGGAAAGAGGGCCATTACATATCAAGATTTCTCCAGTTCAGGAAAGAGGACTACTTCACCTCAATATTAGTAAAATATGCCTTGTTAATTATGCATTTCTATCTAACTTAGAAAAGTGCCTTATTTCCATGCGTCAACGAAGTGAATACTGAGTGTAGTAGTGTTTGTTATGGTTAGATCTGTACAGGTAGAAATTTTTTTGCAGCTATATAAAAGACCCTAAGTATTAGAAGATGTGTGGCATACACTTCTTTTTAAACACATGATTTCATTTGTTAAAAAAATAAAGTTTACTATATGTGATTTAACTTGTTTGGTGACATGTTGTGACAGTTCCATTCCTTAGCACGTCCAGGGGAAAACGAACATTTTAAAGTTGTTGTACACTGTATATTTTGTAATAATTTTGATAGACTTAGTGTTAGGTACTGACATATGGACAGACAAGCAAGTTTTTCGTTCTACTTGTGTAACTAAACAGAGGCAATAGCATCTGAAACATGGGCAAAATTGTGCTTTCATTTTGTTTTACTGAACCACAAGCTGTGATTGGTCTGTAGAGCCTTCAAAGAAGGGCAAGCAGCATGGAGAACATGTAACACTGTCTGGAAAGAGAACTGATACTAAAGCGTAGCAGCACACAAAAGCATCAGAAATGACACAGAAACTTAAAAGCTGAGACTGGCAGCAAGTTCCAGCAATATTGCTAGTTGTGCCACTTGTGCTATTGCAACCAAAGTAATGACACTACATTGAGGAGAAAGCCCAGTGATGCAAAACAGTGCATCTCTTCAATAACTATGGCATACGTAGTAGACCTAAATATTTGACTGAAGAACAAATTTTAAAACCTTTAACAGTCTGAAATGTTAAACAAAGCCAATTTTTCAATCCAGCTCTAACATTCGCAGGGCAGCTGAATGGAGGTTAACTCCTGTTTCACAGCATTCTTTGTTCCTGATTGTGTACTAACACACTCTTCTCTTAATGTGAATATTCTGGCTACTAACCGAAAAACCAAGGGAGTTTTTTATTCATGCAAAAGCTCACTACCTAGTAGGGAAGGGAAGCAGCAGCATCCTATGCCATCTGAACCAGGCAGTGAATGACCACAAAAACTTACTGTGGTACAAGGACAAAGATACAAATTCTTCCACTCTGAGAAAATGCTAAGAATTATATTTTGTTCATAAAGTTGCAGGACTAAAAAGGTAGCCTCTCTTCCACTTACACAAACTCCCTTATACATGAAAAAGAACATAAATGAGTTAAAGCCAAAGTTTATAAGCTAAATGATTATGTACTTAGCAAGTACAATGGCCAACAATGTGAGGAGCTGTTGCACAAGACTCTGAATGTCCTTTCAGCTTCTGTGTATGGGGAGGAATATGTTACTTCAGCTTCTTCAGAACTGACCTCTGTTCTGAAATCAACTGAACATAATTCAAATTGGCTAGAGGAATTAAAAAGGAAAACGGAAAAGCATCAACATTCAAACGCTCAACTGACAATGTTAATATTGCGAACTGATTTTGTGCGATACTGCAACTATTGATAAATTAGCAGTAAATCAGCAAATGTAAAATTTGGATTTTATGACATGAGCTAAAAACAAGATTAATCATGTATTGCGCAATCAATGCACTCTTTAGTGGTACATTTACAACCGCCAGTGAAGGGGAAGCAATAACAGTTGTCTGAATAAAAGTTAAAAGGTCTTTTTATACCATTAAGTACATTGGGGAGGAAATATTAAATGCCTATAATTGCTGCACCCTTAGCATTCAGTGTGCAACTGCAAACACAAGGAAAGAAACCAGTGTACAGTACTAGTACTGTTTAAATAACACACAAGATTATACATTGCAGCATAATTAATACTACTCACATACGTTCTCAGTACATGCTGGTATATAGGTTCTCAGACATAGGCACACACACTCGCTAGCACACCCCACACAAACTCTCGTGTGCGCATACATACTCCCACCCACACCATTCGTTCCCACTCACAGTATCTGAAGGCTCTATATAAGGTAGATTGCTATATTGTTTGGAGCTACCACTTTTTATAAAAGCACATGCTAAAAGATCACGTCCACTGTAATCTCGCAGCAACACTTGGAATGATCACACAAAAACCAGGGAATGTTAGTGCACACACAAAATTAAGCTAAAGAAAATAAAATCTTTGGAGTTCCAATCACACGGTTAGTATAACAATCCCATAATTGTGAAGACTAATTATAAGCTTTATAATTGATTAAATCACACAGTGCAAAAAAAGGTCCATTGACCCTTTTGTGTAAAGGGAAGGCTGGCAGCCACACGGGTAAGTTCAATGGATAGTTCGTCTATACATGTGACTAGGAACACCCAAACTAGAATTGTGCTCTTAGATTGGTCATTCTGAATCACGATGCACTTCTGAAGCATCAGCTCTACAAATTGGGCAGGTACGATTTGCCTATAAAACAAAAGTAAAACAAGGTTTAGTGCATTGACAAGGATGCTTATTTATATAACAACGTATACCACACTATACAACAGGCAGGTACTAACTAATCCAAAATGGAATCACAACAGGAAGATAAATTGGGTCTGTGCCCTTTTGGGCTTCTTTATTGTGCATGAAGGTGGCCCGAGAGGTCTGCCAAATTAAAATTTTTGCCTTTTTTTAAACACCCACAAATTGGGAGAGCTGAGAATTTTCTAAAAGAATTATGGAAAATGACGACATTATGCCATCACAAGACACTGAAAGCTGAGCAGCTGAAGAGAAGGGAGTTTTAGTTAGACTGTTTTTAACAACGCCTGTTGAACACAGTACGGAGAACTACACCGCTACCTCGATATAACGCGACCCGATGTAACACGAATTCAGATAGAACGCGGTAAAGCAGTACTCCGGGGGGGCGGGGCTGCGCACTCCGGTGGATCAAAGCAAGTTCAATATAACATGGTTTCACCCATAACGCGGTAAGATTTTTTGGCTCCCGAGGACAGCGTTATATCGAGGTAGAGGTGTATATGTAAAAAGATATCTGTTCAAGAATGAGTGCTGCCACCCTTCAGTTAAGGGGAGAGTGCTCACAGGGTACATCTACATGGCAAAACCCTGTGGAGCAGTGAGCCTTAGAACCCTGGTCTACAGTGCTAAAAACAGCTGTGTCTACATTTGGGCTCAGGCTGGAGCTTGGACTCTGAAGCTGGGGAGGGGGATGCATTTCAGAGCCCGAAACCCTACACCGCTGTTTTTAGCACTGCAGAGTGTGCCTGAGTCTGTAGACTGGGAGTCTGAAAATCGCTGCCACAGGGTTTTTTTTGTGCTGGGCAGACATACCCTAAGTGCATATTTCCTGCAACACCCACCCCCAGCAAAATCAGGGAAGATGAGACTCGCATTCCTGATACTGCTTAAGAAATTTTAACAATGAAGGGATAAATACTTTCAAGCTCTCTTTACAAAGAGGCAAGCCAATATTGCAAAAATACTCTGCAGATAACATTTACAATTAAAATCTTCCCAAAAAAGGAAATTAGACTCCCAGACTCTCCTCCAATTTGATATTTGCAATTTGAACTATTTAGATAGGTGCACTAAGGTTTAAATCAAAGCAACAGCGCTGATGATTAGTGAACTGTTGGACTTTCAATAATGTCTATAAAGTGGCCAAGTTTTGAGTATTTTCACAATTAGTAGAAAAATGTTCCCATTTCTTAGTGCAACCAAAAATGAACATATATATATTTTTTCTCTCCATCACATTTGTAAGTAACCATTATTGTCCTAGAGCTTCTTGCATCAAAGTGTCATTGACATTTTAGGAGGAAATGAGAAAAACAGTGCTGCAAACTGAAGACACAAAACCCAAGTGCACTTCTTCCTGTATCATTATGGTTTCATAACCATTTGAAGGAATTCAATCACCTTACCTTTGGCTATGTGTACACTGCAGAGCCTATGTCAGCCCAGTACCCTAGTATAGATGCAGCCTATACCAACTGAGGAGTTTTTCCTGTCAGTGTGGGAACACCACCTCCCCTTTTAAGTTTCGTGCTGGCATCTGTCTCTATATTGGGGGCTTTGGCTGGCATCGCTGTCACTAGGGAGGTGTTTTTTTCACAACCTTGACTGACACAGCTATGTCAATATAGGTTTTAAGCGTAGTAGAGCAAGTATCTGTTCTGCACCCTTCTATTCTAGACATAATGCAACTAATCCATATAATTTTTAGAATAAAACTGTCTTTTCCTAGATTATACTGTTCAAGAGCTGAACAACACAGATATACTCCTCAAGATTATATTTCAATGTTTGCTATCTGTAGTATTAAATATGACATCTAGTGGTAGTATCAATACATTGTAGTTTACTGAAAGCAAATTATAGAAAACTAATCCACAAAACCAGACTAAACAAACAATAACTAACATCTTAAGTATCAGGGGGTAGCCGTGTTAGTCTGTATCTAACATCTTAATATCAACATAAATCAAATTATTCATGTTCCTATAATGCTATATTAACAGTTCTACAAATTTTAGCAGTAGAGCATTTTCCCATGTTTTAGGATTCTCTACCACAATGAATCAGTTAAATGCATTGCATTCTACTGTATTTCACGGAATTTGGTCCCCTTCTCCTTATCTGAACATCACTCTCAATGGTTTAAGTAGGAACTGGAGGTGCATACTGAAGTGCAGGTCATGAATGGAAACTACACTTAATGTGCAGTTACTTGAAGCAAATTAAGTTTCTTAAACATAAGCATACACATACCATTAGATGATGTACTGTAACCTTCCTCAAAAGTATTCTAAAGAAACTTTCTAATGAGATCTTCTAAATACCATTTAGTTAAAACTGAGTAGTTCTACCTAGGGGCTTTTTGTGAAAGCCTTATCGCAAAAACGGAGAGGTTTTAATAATGTCACCAGAAACAAGATGGATTACAACTATTTACTTATGGTTTGGGATTTAAAAAAATATAACACACAGTATTGCCAAACCCAAGTGTTCAACAATCAGGAATCAGGCCTAAAAAAAAAACCTATGAGTAGCTTAAAAATCATGGGATTTGGAAAAAATAATTTGGGTTCCTTTTCATTGTCTTCTGATTTCTGAGCCATCCAGGTGCACTCAGGTTGGGCTTTTCAATCCCAAAGACAAACAGCCTCCACGCAAAGCGCAGGCGACCTCGTGCCTTGCTTGGTGATGTAGTAAACTGTGGTGGTGTTGTCCAACATGATGAGAACGTGACTGGAATAGATGGATCAGAGGAATGCTTCGCGAAGTTCCAGGATGTTGATGTGAATCTGACATTCCTGAGCAATCCAGGTCCCCTGAATCAATGCGCTCATCCAGGTGGGCGCCCCATCCGACGAGCAACGCATCCATGATGATCACTGTTCATGGAGAGGGCTGAAAGAACAGCATCCCGGTGTAGACCTGACCTGAGTCCGTCCACCACTGGAGGGAAGAGATATTGTTGGGAACCGATAGCAGAAAGTCCATGGTGTGGCACGTGGAGGAACAGACTCTGAAACCATGGTTGTAGGCAGCCAAAGGAGAGATGGGCCAAGGCAGTCACATATGTGCAAGCCACCATGTGGCCAAGAACAGAAAGGCAAGTCCTGGCCGGAACAGAAAGGCTGGAGAGCACCATGGAAATTAACTCTTGTAGGGTCTGGAACCGGTCCTATGGCAGGGAGGCACGTGCTGAGAACGCGTTGATGTGGGCCCAATGAATTCTAGGAAATGTGTGGAATCCAAAGTTGATTTATTGACATGTACACTCATCCCCAGGGAGGAGAGGAGTGTGAGCAGCATGGAGGTCAAGGCTCAAGCTTCTCTTTTTTAATCTCACTGCCAGCAGCCAATCGTCAAGAAAAGGGAATGTAAGGACCCCTTAGCACCGGGCATGGGCCGCCACTACTGAGAAAACCTTGGTGAAAACCTGTGGAGCAGTGGTGGGTCCAAACAGTAGATGTACTGGAAGTGATGAAGGCTATCTGTGAATCTCAGGAAACAACTGTGGGCAGGATGGATAGTCACATGAAAGCGTTTCGTATATCAAGAGCCATACACCACATGCCTCCTTCTTCGAAAGGCATGCTGGCTGCTAGGGTGACCATACGAAACTTTGGCTTGCATATGAAATGGTTGAGATGGTCGAGGTCTAAGATCAGCCTCCACCCACCCTTCTTCTTAGGGACCATCGCCCTGATACATTGTAGGTTCTATTGCTCCTCTTTGCAGTAGGGAGTCCACTTCCTGGGCAAGGATACTGTGTGAAAATGGTTCCTGAGGCGGGGCTGGGGCAGAGGATGTGGGTGAGGTAGTGTTGTGAACTCAATTGTATAGCCATGTTGAATGACATCCAGGACCCACTTGTCTGTTATCACACTCCAAGCTGGTAAAAAAAAAAAAAAAAAAAAAAAAAAACCGAGTGCTAGATGCCCCCGAAGGGGGTGGGTCGAGGGCACAATGTGAGACAGATTAGTTGATGGCTCTCTGGTTGCACTCTGAAATAATGCTTCTGCAAAGACTGAGTATGAGACGCTGAAGGTTGTGAAGATGAACCAGGACGACAGCTCATTGGGTCTTCTGCCATTTGCAAGGAGACTCATAAGGCTGCTGGTGGAAGAATTGGGAAGCTCTAAATCGCTGCGTCAGAGGTGAGCAGTAAAATTTGCGTTTGGGTGCTGGTGTGTAGATACCCAGCGATCGCAGAGTGGCGCTGGAGTCTTTGAGGGAGTCACTCAGTCTTCTGATTGAAGAGATGAGATTCAATGAAAGGTAGATCCTCTATGGTGGTTTAGACTTCCCTCGGGAACCTGGACAAACGTAGCCACAACTCCCTACGCATGACGATCCCTGTAGCCATTGTGCACGAAGAAGTATCCACCACATCCACTGCAGCCTGGAGTGTTGTTCTCGCAACCAATTTCCCCTCCTGTAGGATAGGCTGGAAGCCAGCTAGATCCTGCAGGGGCAGTTTGTCTGTGAAATCCACCAGCTTGCTGTAGGTAAGGAAGTAGTACTTGGTGAACAGAGCCAAGTAATTGGAAATGCGAAATTGTGTGCTGACAGAGGAGAAGACTTTACAACCCAGAAGGTCCAGTCGCTTGCCCTTCTTGTCTGCCGGGGTGGAGCATGGGTGTTGCTGCTGAGCCTGTTCCATTGCTGCCTGAATAATAAGGGAATTTGACTAAGGGGCGAGAGAAGAAAAACTCAGACCCCTTCAGAGGCACATAGTACCTCTTTTCCGCCCCTTGGGAGTGGGTTTGCAGCTAGCTGGAGTCCGTTCTGGTTGAAAAATGGAATCACTGATCGGTAGAGCCACTCTGGCCAGTACTGAGGTGCGTACGATGTCAAGAAGCTGGTGATGCTGGTCTTGTACTTCCTCCAGTGGGATGTGGAGGGCAATCGCAGCAGTTCTTGAAATTGGCGGAAAAGAGGGAGTCGAAGACACCATGGCATCCGGGGATGACGAGGGGAATTGCTCCAGTTCGGTCAGTACCATTGGAGTCGGACTATGTGGTGCATCCTCCAACAGTGGTTCTGAACACCTGCTCGATGATAGTCAAAGGGGCGAGATTGGAGACTCCTCACAAGCAGAGCGGGAAGATTCCAATGGCAGATACTGTGGCCACGACCCCCAGTATGGCCAACAGGCGGATCCAGTAGTTGCTATGTACAGTCCCTAGGAGTGGGATACCAGCAACGCCAGGGCTTGGCAAAGGGAGGGTATTGCCATTGAGTCGGCAGGACCTTAGGGTAGGCATACTGATGATAGAGGAGGGGCGGACTCTGCTTTCTGTCCCGAGTTCTCTGATGCAGAGAAGTCAGAGCCCGGTTCAAATGATGGTGCTGTTGGAACCACGGGAGTCGTTGGGGAGCAGGCGGGAACATGGCCCGAAAGAGGCAAGTCTAACGTGGGGAAGCATACTCTCCTAGGAGGGAATGGAGACCTCACCTCTGCCAAGGCAAGAGTTCATAAGAGTCTTCCCTGTGTCAGTGACACGCTCTCTGCAGTCGGAACCAGAGCCAGAACGGGCACTGAAAAGGAGAATTGCCTAGGAACCGAAGGCTCCCTTGACTTTGGCGGTGCTGACCTGGAAGGAGTTTGCAGCTCGGTGGGCAGATCAGACGTTCTGTGCGGCTTCTTATTGTGCTTGAGCCTTGGAACATGCCAGTTCTGCATGGCTGGAACTGGTGGACAGAGCAGTATCCTTCTTGGACCTGGAGAAAGGCTCCCATTCTTATGCACATGCTTCCTTGCCTCATGGCTAGGCCTCAGCACGGAATTGTGCTCCGTGGTAGGAGGTGCACTCCTAGATTGCTCAGTCTATGGAGGGAGGTGGTGTTCCCTAGCCTGGATCCGACTGCAGCCTGATGACAACCTCCGTGAGGTGCTTCTTGAGGCAGAGATCCCAGCCTTCCTGGGTACGGCTTGGGAAGGAGAAGCAGATACTGCACCTGTATGCAATGGGAGCGTCTCCCAAGCAGTAAAGGCAGCACCGGTGCTCATCACTGGTTGAAAGTGAGTTAGGGCAGGAGGTACAGATCTTGAACCTCGGTGTCTTCGGCATAGTCCAGTACCCAGGCATGGGGGCTGGGAGGCAACTGGTAAAACAGCGCCCCAAAGTCCTTAACATCCTAAAAACGACTACTACTAACACTAAAATTACTACAAAAAAATAACAAAATACTAACTATACACAGGAATAAACCATTTTTTTTTTTTTTTGTAAAGTTTGTCACAAGAGACGAGAGAACAGTAGAGGCTCCGACTCAAACCATGTGGTGGTGAGAGGGAACGGAGGGCGCGGTCGGTCCGCTCCGCCCTTTATCACCTTGGACGAAACCATGAGGCGGAGCAAGGGTGCATGTGCGGACCAACGGACACTACTAGTTTCAAAATCTCTGGCTCCAAGTGCATGCATATAACCCTCAGTGGCATACAATAGGGACCATCACTCAAAGAATACAGTGAAACTGACAACATACAAAGAAAGCTGTCAAATGCACAGAATATAAAATGGACAAAAGGAAAATATTTAATTTTTGATCTCTTCCTGGGGGCTTCTCTACCCTAGAAAGGTTTTCTGCTTTAACTATATTGGAATAGTTAAAGCAGCAACATCCCTCCACCCTATGTCGATGCAATTATACTGGCATAAAGGTGCTTATACCACTGGTAGAGCTTATTCCAGTTTGGGAAGCGACAAACTATAATGGTACAAGACATCTTTATACCAGTATAATTGTATAATCCCTATGCCAGTAGAACGACTGGTTAAAAAAAAAAAAAAATCACAGCCCTAACCAACACTGACTAGGAACATTTTTCTCATGTAGACCAACCTTGAGATGTTACCAGTAACAAAAATAGGTACAAAAGTTGCTATTGAAGTGATTTTTAAGTTGTTTAAGGGACACCATCATCAAATCCCCTTATCTATAGTTAGGGCCCTACCAAATTCACTGTCCACTTTGGTCAATTTTTGGTCATTGGATTTTTAAAATTGTAAATTTCATGATTTCAGCTATTTAAATCTGAAATTTCACAGTGTTGTAAATGTAGGGATCCTGACCCAAAAAGGAGTTGTGGGAGGGGCCGGGGGATCACAAGTTTATTGTTGGGGGGGGGGGGGGTTGCGGTACTGCTACCCTTACTTCTGCACTGCGGGTGGTGGTGCTGCTGCTGCCTTCAGAGGTGGGCAGCTGGCGAGCGGTGGCTGCTGGCAGGGCATGCCACCCTTACTTCTGTGCGGCTGCTGGCGGCAGCTCAGCCTTCAGAGATGGGGTCCCGGCCAGCAGCCACCACTCTCCAGTTGCCCAGCTCTGAAAGCAGCGCCACCAGCAGCACAGAAGTAAGAGTAGCAGTACCACTACCCTCCCTCCAATAACCTTGTGACCCGCCCTGCGACTCCCTTTTGCATCAGGACCCCCAATCTGAGAAACGCTGGTCTCCCACCTGAAATCTGTATAATATAGGGTAAGAGCCCACAAAAGACCAGATTTCACGGTCTGACACACGTTTTTCACGGCCACGAATTTGGTAGGGCCCTATCTATAGTAAATAAATCACCTTAGATCATTGCTACTGGAAACATTTTCAAAATCTGATTTTTCACTATACTGTTTTCTTAGGGTTTTGTCTTCACTAGACTTTTGAATTGCCATCTCACTTGAAGTACTTAACAGATTTGCAAAGGCTAGTGTGGACACCTCCCACACATTTGGCCCAGGCTACAAATGCATGGGACTGGTAAGAGTGGGATGGACTGAATGGGGAGTGCCCTTACAAACATGTTAAGTATCTCCAGTTAATTGTCAATCACTGAGACCTTGTCTACACTTGCAAGTTAGAGTGCATTGAATCAGCCCCGGGCGCCCTAACTCCTGAGGTTTCCACACTGGCAAGGCACTTAGAGCGCCTGGACTCCGCGGCTGGAGCGCCCCTGGTAATCCACCTCCACGAGAAGCATAGAGCTTGCTGCGTCCTGGCTGAAGCGCTGGGATGTCAGTGTGGATGACGTGTTGCATTACTGCACTGTGATTGGCCTCCGGAAATGTCCCATAATCCCTTGAAGTCAAGTGGCCACTCGTGTCATTGTTTTGAACTCGGCTGCAGGCATGCAGATATCCCCTTTCAAAGCTCCGTTTCTGACAGCCCGCATGCTTATCTGCTCTGGGACACAAAGCAAACCATTACTGTGGAATGCTGTTGCTGCAGAGACAGGCATGTGTGCGAGAGAGAGAGAGGGGTGGAGGCTGATATCGGGGTTTTCCCCTTCCCCCGCCGCTGTCTGAACTTACAAGACAGCATGCTGACACACTCTGCCCCCAAAACACACTGTCTCTCCCCTCACATACACGCAACACACTCCACCTCCCCATTTGAAAAGCAGCTGACAATCTAGTAGGATGCCCTGGAACAATGGGATTGGGAAACCTGCATCATGTGATGCTGTGCCTGCCCCATTAGGCATTGCAAACCCCTTCCAAAGCACGCTGCAGCCACTTGCACACTGGGATAGCTACCACAATGCACTGCTCTTTGTGGCATTGCAAGAGCTGCTAATGTGGCCACGCCACTGCACTTGCATTTGTGTGAACACACAACAGCGCTTTCCCTGCTGCTGTCTCTGAGGGCTCTACATCTGCAAGTGTAGACATAGCCTGAGTAAAAACATCTGGTGTAGGCATAACCCTTATTCTTTACATTTTTCTCAGTTTGCTACTAAAAACATCAGTCATTTATACTTCAGTTTCTAGTTCTCTGACACTATCATAATGCTGCAATGTTTGGGTTCAGAATATTGCAGAACATCTATTGCATACAAATGGTTTCCACTGGAAATTTAAATTAATATATGGAAACATTTTTACTGGTCTTAGGTTTTGTACAAGCTTTAGACTACCTGAAGTTACGTTTGGCCCTAAATTTAATGTAGGGCACCCATTCCACAATCTCAGAGCATGAGTATCTGATCTAGTAGCATGCCTCTAAATCCCAGTCTTTTATTCATGCACTTTTGTTTAGTATTGAACTCACTACCCAAGAGAAGGTATATTCATCAACTAGACTATTACTGACTACCACATTAAAGATATTCTGCAGTAAGCATGATAAAGCAGCTATTTTCTTGACCCTCAGAAGCCTACCAATGTAGTACTCTCTCTGTCTATGTTAGGCTGTGTATGATCTATAACTGGGGTCTCAAACTCAGATGACCCCGAGGGCCGCATGAGGACTAGTGCATTGGCCCGAGGGCCGCATCACTGAACCCCTCCTCCCCCGCTGCCTCTGGCCCCGCCCCCACTCCGCCCCTTCCAATTAGGCCCTGCCCCTGCCCCACCTCTTCCCACCCCTTCCCTGCCCCATTCCAATCCCTTCCCTGAAGTCCCCACCCCAACGCTGCCCCCAGGGGGTGCAGAAAAGGCGCAGGGTGCAGCGGGGGCTGAGGGCAGGGAGTTGAGGTGCAGGTGGTGTGCAGGGTGCTCAGGGCAGGGAGTTGGTGTGTAGGGTACAAGTGGGGTGCGGCAGGGGATCGGGGTGCAGGGTGCAGCAGGTGGCTCAGGGCAGGGAGTGCAGGAGGGGTGCAGGATGTGGCAGGGGGCTCAGGGCAGGGAGTTGAGGGTGCAGGATGTGGCAGGGGGCTCAGGGCAGGGAGTTGGGGGTGCAAGAAGGGTGTGGGATGTGGTGGGGGCTCAGGGCAGGGAGTTGAGGTGTGGATGTGGCGGGGGGCTCAGGGCAGGGAGTTGGGGTGCGGGATGTGGCGGGGGGCTCAGGTCTGGGGGTTGGGGTGTGGGATGTGGCAGGGGACTCAGGGCTGGGAGTTGGGGGTGCAGGCGGGATTCAGGGTGTGAGCTCCAGCCTGGTGCCGCTTACCTAGAGCAGCTCCAGGGTGGCAGCGACGCTCACTGGGGCCAGGGCAGGCTCCCTGCCTGCCTTGGCCCCGGCTCCCTGCTGCTCCGTTCTAGGAAGCAGCTGGAACCGTGTCCCTGCAGCCCCTGGGGGAGGGGGAGGGGCTCAGGCTTCCCTGCTTGTGCAGCTCTTGCCGCTCTTCTAGGTACCTCCCACGAAGCTCCCATTGGCCGCGGTTCCCTGTTTCCAGCCAATGGGAGCTGTGGGGGGCGGTGCCTGGCAGGAGGCAATGCCGGAGCCCGCTGCCTCCTTCCCCCTCCCCCCAGCCCGAAGGGGCATGCTGCCAGCTGCTTCAGAGAGCAGCGCGGCACTTGCAGCATCAGGAGGCAATCCCACAGGTAGGCAGGGGGTGCGGGGAGCGGCGGGGGAGGGGGGGGGGCGTGGGGAGCTTGGCAGGCCACACACAAGAGCCTGCGGCCCGCGTGTTTGAGACCCCTGATCTATAAGAATGCCATGTTTTTAAGAAAATGCATCTTAAAACAGATACAATGTTAAGACAGTGGCTGTACTATTCTCTAATGATTATTTCATATTTCTCTCTCTCATTGGGTTGCTGTAACCAGAGATCTATTATGGAAAAGATTAAAATAGAGAATAAATGAATCAGAATAGAACAAAGTACTAAAAATGTGAGACAAGATGGGAAACAATACCTTGCTGGCAGTAGGTCTGGATAATGCAGCTTGCAGAGATCTGTCTCTGTATATCATCTTCTACCTAACTAATTGTACCCTGCACTTTTCACCTTCTGTATGGTGTTGTCCTAACCTCTGATCTTATGGTGTTGTCCTGATTTTAGATTCTTCATATTTTTAAAAATAACTTGTTTTGAAAGATATATATCTTATTTCATGTGTAAAGCCTTAATTTTGTGAGAAATTTGACCAGTTATATATTTTTCTCCCCGCCCCCAGACTTTACATTTATATAAAGAGCTAGAAAGATTTTTGATAGTTTCACTTTCCGTTAATATCAATTCCTGCTTAAGCAAGAGACATAAGCAGTATTCAGACCACTCACAAATCTCATACTCTACTTTGAACTTTCCTACTTTATCATAAAATTATATTAATACAGGCATGGTTATGTCTAACTGAAAATGAACTAAATTTGTTGGTCAAGATAATTCTCTTCATGTCAGTTTTTTAATGACACTAGTTTTGATACAGATTTCACATAATCTCCCTTCATCAACTACAAGAAAATAATGCTATTGGAAAAGGAGGCAGCACTTTCAGTCTGTTGGCTTTTGTAGCCTAAATATCAGAAAGGAAAAATAAGAGATGAAACAAGAGATGAAATGCAACTGAAAATAAATACAACTACAAACTAGGCCATTATAAATTCTCACTGAAACAGATTTTTTTTTTTTTTTTTTTTTTACCTTAAGCCATTTATCGACACACTTGGCATGGAACTCGTGGTTACAAGGTAAGACTCTAAGTAGCTGCCTTGACTCAAAATCACACATGCATACTACGCACCTAAAAAAAAAGATTGCAGAGTTTGAAGTTATTTGCTATTCAACAACAACAAATTGGCATTCTATAGACAACTTATAGGTTGTGCTTGCAATGGGGTTTTTAGTAGGAGTAGCTACATGGAGCGGCATGAGTACAAACCTCTCGTGTAGAGCGGCTGTGCCAGTGTAAACAGAGCTGCTCCAATGCCACTTACCTTGGCTTCAAACCTCAGCATAGGGAAGGGCTAATGCTCCTACCACACAGGATCTTCACCACCCCAATCAATAGCACAAGCAAGATTTTGTTACAGTAATTCATAAGAATATTAAAGTTTGCAATGAGCTGCTGAAGATTAGTCAGTGCAAACCCCGTTAAGTACTTTTCATTCAGTTTTAATATTAGGATAATTTTTTTTATAGGAACATATATAAAAAGGCTAATTATGAGTTGCCACTTTTTTTTCCCCTCTCAAAAAGGTGTGAACCTTGGATCAGATTACTTTTTAGAAATTCCCCCTTTACTTTATATTTCTGTTCAGTCACATGTTTTCTTCAAACAGATTCATCATGGTTGAAACATCGTCAACTTAAAGCAAAAAACAATCACATTTCCACCTGAAAATCTATTCCCTACTTCTCGTTACAAGTAATACCTAAGACTGTTGTAACTAGAAGTCTGAAAAAAAGGCCTTTTTTTTTTCTTCCAGTTTGTTTACTTTATATATCTGACAGCACTTTGTGTATGGTCACTTTCACTGCCTCCCATGTATAATCATTTTCTCCTTTTGTTTGTGTGGTCTTCCAAATAGAACAGATAAACAGATTAATAGGAAAATGTGTAAACCACAAAAACTGGCCAGGGCTTTCAGAGGTAGGGACAGTGCCTGAAACCACTTTTGATATAGGGTAAATTTCAAGTTGACGATGTCCCTTTAATGTAGCAAACTGAATAAATAACTGGACAACTTTTAAAAACTGTTCCAAGTTTACCTACTCATCATTTTAAACCTTAAAACATCCCAAATTTCAAATAGGAATGTATGAGCTTTCAAAGTCAGGGTAATTATTATCTGGGCTGGAAAATTTAAAAAGGCACATACCGTTTGATGTGCATTTTGAGCACTTGTGTTACAATACTGGCAAATATGGACTCCAACCTAGAAGGATCAAAATTACCTATAATGCATTTTAAACTGAGAGGCAAAAGCAATGCACTTACAAAGTCTGTTCTGACTGGTGGTTGTTTGGATTGAACCTGTAAGATGGAAGCTGTTCAATGTCTGCCTTTGTCAGTCCTCGTGGTTTGGCTTCTCCCAATCGTTCTGCCAAATTCAACAGCGCCTGCAGAAAGTGGAGTTTGTGCTTTTTAAAAACTCATTGTTCAAAGGAGCTCCAGCTCCCCTACAACTGCAATTTTTTTTTTTTTTTGACATAAAATGTTATCACTATCCCACCATATAGTTCTAGCAAGAGGGATTGAGAATCTTTATCTCCCCTTCCCTCACAATTACAGGCTCTTGGAAAACATTCCTTTCAGAGTTTGATCCCAGGTAAGTACTTTTTGAACTGTATAAGAAAGCTCTGTTCAGGTTATCTAAATCTTCATGACTCAGTTCTTAATCCATCCTGCAGCTGCAGTCACAGCATGATAAATACTTTGTTTTTAGACAGAAAAAAGCTGAAATAATAGTATGAATAATCAGAGGAAACAGTTGCCCAACCTGATTGCATATTGCTGCCTGGTTGACCTGTAGTTTAAAGGGACAACACCTCTGGCTCCCACTTCTTGCCTAGCTGAGTTCAGGTATGGAGAGATTACGTGCTGAGAGCTTCCAAGGAATGACGAAATCACACTGAACTGGGCAGACTCTTTCAGTAGTAGAATATTTTTATTCATGTACAGGCTTCGCTATGGAGCACGATATCAAAACACTTCACTTCTCCCATGTAAATGATTTATCCTCAATACCCTTGTGAGTTGAGGAAGCAGCCAACAGCTTCAGAAACAGGGTAACTGAGGCACAGAGAAATTAGGTGAGTTGCTCAAATTCACCAAGGGAGCATGTGGCAGAAGTGAAAGCTGAATCTGGATCTCCTGAGCCCAGCCTACTGTCTTAACTGGCATGGCAACCGCTTCAGTGGAGCTTGCACATCTCACACTGGAAATATCACACCATTGCAAGGACGCAGAACCAAGGTGATGGATCAAGGGAAAGGAGAGGCAGAGGAAGGGAAAACAACTTTTAACTGCCCTCTCATTTCTCCCTCTCAGCACAGCTGCCCTTTTTCCATGGGGGGCGGGGGGGAAAACAGCAAACAAAACCCCCCACTAGAGCTGCAGTCTGACTGTTTCAATAAGTAGCTGTCTGGCCACTATCTGTTACTAATAAGTCAGCGAGGTTCCTGGGGAACAGAAAAAGGGAGAAGTGGGTTTCTAAGCTCAGGGAACTGGGGGAGAGGGGAGGGAAGAGAAAAGAAAAGCTTAAGACATATCACTGTCCATCTGCTAGCTAGGAGGAACTATATAACCCAAGTGCCGGGACTGAGATAGAAGAATGGTTTTAAAAAGAATGAAGCTGTACTCTAATAGCAACAAGCTACTTCAAGTTGTACATTAGGTTGTTACCAATGCACATCCTGAACCAATAAGCCATCTAAGAGCACACCCTAAGATGGTTTACTGCTTTTTCTTCACATCAATATTTGTATTAGAGAATGCATCAACTGAAATGGTATTTGCATATTTATATACCCTTCCAGTTCACAACTTTTATACCTTATTTCCATATTTCAAAGGTTAGGATTTTTAACCTGTAACTTCCTTGGTATGTGTTTTTTCCAATACTTGTTACTTATGACAGTACCCTTAACATTAAGGCAACAAAGTGCATGACGGAAGTTTGTAAGCATTATGTTTCACATTCAGCTGAATTCATCTTATAATAGCAGCATTAGCGTGTAAAGCTAACATCAATTAGCAAGTCATGTAAAATGCACTACATGACATTATTTGCACAAGACTTACTTCTGTAAAATATTTAAAAATCAATTAAAATGCAAGAAAAAAGTGAAATCTAGAATGAAAAACGGAGCAATTAATGATTAGTAGTCTGGGAGGGTTCTGAAAATTAATATGAACAAAATAAAAGTGTAACATCTTAGTTTTTAACATCCAGTACAACAGGCATAAAATAGTGTTTCTAGATTCTATTTTCAGACATACAGACATTACATTTATTTAGAAGGCCAAAAAAGGATTGAGGGAAAGATGGTAGTCAGTATAAATTCATCATTTAAGTTAACTACTGTTTCCCAAACATATTTGCACTTCATAAACCAACCTCATAGTTTTCCACCTCTCCATCTTCCACATCCAACTCGAAGCTGAAAGCTGGTCCAACTGCAGGTGGCACTGGAAGCATTGATCTGCAGGAAGAACAATCAGGGATAGGATTTATTATTCATAAAATTAAACCGTTGGCCAAAACAATACGCTTTTGCTTTTTTGCAGCAAAGTTATGCCCAATGTTCTCCACCTGCAATTTTGTTCACTTATTACAATGAATATGCTTTAGAAATTAAATGGAAATATTAAATTAATGCATTAAAGTAAAGGATTAAAATTCAGAATCCAGGCTATTCAACAGTTAAAGTTCTCACAGGAAAGTCCAAGACATGGCACATGAGAGAGACAGTAGAGTATTTTCAATTGCTATTTATAAGGTTATGTCTCAGATACCTACGAGTCAGTGTTCCCATAGAAACTAGCATCATTGCATTGATAACTAAAATTCAGAACAGAACTTCTGGCTTCAATCTGTTCGGCTTTTAAAATAGAACAAAAAAATGACCAAAGACAAGTTACCCCAAACTTGAGGTGGCTCTGCAATGCAAAAAACCTAAGTTCTCCAACAGACAAATACATGTAATTAAGTGCGCAAGATGGTCCAATTGCACATTTTGAGAGTAGATCCCACTGCACATTCACCTATACATGTGTATATTACAGGAACTTAGCCCAGGAGAAAACAGAGGGGTTTCTGCATCTGGGAAATGAGATCAAGCGTGGGGTGCTAATTTTTCAGTTCTTAATTTTTTCTTTTTTAATTAAAAACAAGCAATATATATGCTGAAAATTAAGAAAATTCATGATAATAGTTTAAAACGTACAGCAGAGAGTAGGGAAAGTCACAAGTTAAGATTTCTAGGGCACTGTAAATTTGGTCTCATTGGGCTCACACTACAGCAGCAATCTCTCGACTTTGCTAAGTCACCAGTGATGGGGAAGTCAGGAGGGCAGGGCATCTGGGGAAGTTCTGACAAGAACGTGTGATCTAAAGCTTTGCAAGTTCATTGGATCATTTATTCAAATGTAATTTAGCAGAGTCTGCAACTGCAGAGTGCACACAGTGAAAGAAACTGGAGGTTTGGGAATCCAACAAAATACTTGAAACTCGATGAGCTCTTTTTCAGTGCTGTCTTTCAGATACAGGGAGGAATACAAATATTCATCTTCTCTTTCCAAGCATTTTATGTTCAGCTCAAAAATAGATGCAGCATCCACAGAATGAACAAAGCACGTGGAATCTTTTCATCCACCCGATTCCAGCAGAAAGGGGCCCTACCCAGTTTTTTAGGCCCATCATAATCCCTGAATTTTGTTTCTTCCCCACCCTCTTAAAGAAATGGCTGATTGGAAGCAGGACAGAAATTCAGCATCTACAACAGATTAGCAGTTCAGTCAATAAGAAAAGTAACAGCACATAGTGTTCCATTATTTTTCAATAAAACAGTTTCAAACTAAGTAAAGCAACTTATCCCTGAATAAAGACTGTTGGATTTGAATTGAGTATAAACACTTCAGTTTTTATCCCATTGTAAGGACATTTCAGAACGTAACCTGTACCCGCATAACAAAAAATAAGTACAAAAGCCTAGCATGCAAGTGTATTTTATATACTGTTACAGGTGGACCAACTCTCAGTAGCCTTCCACAGGATCAGGAAGAGGCCCATGAGTGACTCTGGGAATATGTCCCTGCCCAATTTCACATTTCTACCATTTGCTTGTTGAAGCGCTAGCGTTGTTCACAAGAGGATGCAAACACTTAAAAAAAAAATATATAATAGCAAGTGTTTGACTCTGTTCATCCTTGAAAGTGGCTCAACTGTTTCTGCTTGTGGGCAAAGCCCAAATGTGGGAAATTTGGATATGAAAGGTAAACATGTAAGAAAGTTAAAGGCAACTGAAAGAAGCCCCTTCCCATGGGAATGCTGAGGCAAACTAATGACAGGTGTTGCTATGTGCTATGCCTGAAAGGGAACAGGCTCTACAGAGTTGGGCTGAGGACAGGATAAGGCCTATGCTAAATGGATCATTTAAAAATGAAAGTACATTAAAAACGTTATTTAACAAGCTACAAAAAGCTGCACAAAACTTACAGCACATATGGTAACAGGCTGGGATGATAAGGGGGTGGTGGTATTGGCTGCTGGGATCGGTATCTACTGCGCCCTGTGAGTCTTCGAGGCATAAAGGGTGGATAAGGCTGTGAGGAGGAAGAAAAGCTTCAGTATTTTCTTGCACAGTTTACTAGTATATTTAAATTAACTGAAATTTGGACTATTAGAACTGATTTTTAAAATGCATTAACAAATAAAATTAAAATGTTTATTTAAACACAATTTTATTAAGACAAGGATTCCTAATTATGCAGCTTCCAGCATTTGGTGTGAAATGGCTGAGATATACAACGTACACAGGAAACCCATGAAAATACAGTAGTCTTTAAAATCCTTCTAAGGCCTGGTCTAAAAACCGGGTTAGTACTAGTGTAACTATTTTGATTTGTCTCTAAGGTGCCACAAGAACTCCTCGCTGTTTTTGCTGATACAGACTCACACGGCTACCCCTCTGAAACTTGGTTAGAGTTGTGATCTTCTGACCTACTGATATGGTTACCCTGGCACAAACCTTAGTGTGTACACAGCTATACTAGTATAGAGGTTCCTTACAGTTAGGCCCAATCAAATTCACAGTCCATTTTGATTAATTTCACAGTCATAGCATTTTAAAAATAGTCAACTTCAGTGTTTCAGTGTTGTAACCATGGGCGTTCCTACCCAAAAGGAGGTGGGGAGGTCGTGGGATTCCCAACCCTGCTGCTGTCAGGGGCACTGCCTTCATAGCTGGGCAGCCTGCTGGGTGCCAGCTCTAAAGCAGTGCTACCGCCAGCAGCAGCGCAGAAGTGAGGGGCAGGTTACCAGTTGGGGGCTGACAGCTGGAGCTGCAGCCTCTCCAGAGGGTGGGTGGGTGTGGGTGTGTGTGTTGACAGCTCGACCCACAGCCTCCTGCCCGGGTCAGGGGCTATCCCAGCCAGCAGCTGCAGAGTTTCATGCAGGCAGTTTCCCAGAGGTGGGTCTGACCCAGCTCTTGAAGCAGCCCCTGCAGGGGAAGAGGAAGTCCTGTCCCGCCCCAGCCTGGCCAGGACTAGCAGCTGGATCCCTGCCCTTCCCCTACAATAGCCAGATTTCACGGGGGAGATCAGATTTCACAGTCGGTGACAACGTGTTTTTCACAGCCGTGAATTTAGTAGGCCCCTACTTACACTATAGTTTATTCCCAAATGGGAATGGGAGTAAACTAGTCCTCGGTATCCTTGTGCTAACATTTCTTACTCTGCCTATGAAAATGGGGCAAACATGGTAAAATTTTGCCACTTATTTTGAAGTGACATTTAAAAGAGTATTGAATAATTTATTTATTGACGGGAAAGATCACTGAAGGATTTTGGTGGCACCTTGTCAGTCATTCTTCATGTTTGTGCCATCCATGAAAATGAACTACAAATAGTAGAAGGCCCCTAAAAATACCTGATCCTCCTTTTTGTTTTTTAATTGAGAAATTATTTCAAACAAATTATATAAATATATATGCATACATAAAACCCAGAATTTAGGACAATAAATTGACACACTGACACATAGCACTCTCATTCTTTCCCACAAACACTTCACCTTAAAAAAACTTAACTTCTACTCCAAAACAATAAGCTTTAATTTT
Organism: Terrapene triunguis; assembly: GCF_002925995.2. NCBI lineage: Eukaryota > Metazoa > Chordata > Testudines > Emydidae > Terrapene > Terrapene triunguis. Next base: position 15,517,193 of record NW_020699449.1, on the reverse strand, counting down.
ATTCCCTAGTACCAAGTACAAGTACCAACACTATCAAAATGGGTTGTGTGTGTGTCTTCATTTACTCTCATTTCTAAGTCAAGCATACAAGAAAATCAGAAATGGAGCCATTCACCATTGACTAATTACTTTTTAATACTTCATTTTCTTTTCTATTTCACATAAGTAGCATCAAACTAACTTTTCAATAAATCAGTATGAAAAATACAGGATAAATTTTAATGTTTAGGAGTCATTGATCATTTTTCATAAAGCTTCGAAGATTACTCTTCCCTGTCCCAAATAGTACAAATCAACAAATCTAAAATCTCATGGAGAACTGATACTTCTATAATTTGCTAAACTGAAAACACTCACCCTGCTCCCATCCCTTCTCAACTTTTAAAAGCTGAACTTTGTACTTGAGAAAACCCTATTTTCCACCCAACACACACAAACTAGTAGGATGGGCAACAGGGTGGAGCAAATTAAATCAAGGCACTACAGGTAAAAAAGATACTGAAAATGAAGGCCCTGATGCTGCAAACTTACAAAAATATGTAACTTTAATGAATAGTCCTTTGATTTCAATAAAACTACTTATGTGCTTAAAAATAAATATGTGCAGATGTGGTTGCGGGATCAGGGGGTTAAAATTGTGTTTTTATTCAATGTTATTTCAAAACAAAACTGCTCAATGCTAACAGTGAAAAATTATTTAAACTTTCAATACATTAACAAAGTGATTTTGGCCTTTGTGTATAAAAAGTTCACACTTTCAAAATTAGTAAAATTAGGCTACTAAGCCCATTTTAGGCACCCAAGAGCAGGGTTTTCAAAAGCATCTACGTGACTTAAGAACACAACTCCAATTGACTTCAGACTACAAACCCTGACAGAGGAGTATAACTTGGCCAAAGCATTTCAGCTCTCTTAACTGCTGGATGTTAGACGTATTGGAAGATGGGAGTGGTTGTGCATGTAGCATGGACTATTTGCTTATCAATTTCGTGTCTGACTTGGTCTCAGAATAAAGATATTAGCGAGGCCATGGACATGCCTTTTTCAGTATAGGTAAGCATTTTAAGCGTGAAACTTCTTAGCAGAAAAAAAAAAAAAACCTTTAAAGAATTTCAGATTTTACCTAACAACCAGAAAACAAAAGAAACAAGCATAAAATGACTAGCAGCAGCAATTCAAGAGGATAAAATGGGAAGTAATGAACTAGCAACAGGATTTAACTTGAAAAATGTTGTGTGTGTGCACCCTGCTGTAGAACAGGTCCATACCCAATGGAACCAATCAGGGCATGTCTTCACTGCAGCTGGGCGTGCGCTACCCAGCTCAGGCAGATAGACACAGGCTAGTTCTACTTGAGCTAACATGCTAAAAATAGCAGTGTAACCACGGCAGCACACGCAACAGCTCAGGTTAACCCTCAGAGTACAAATCCATCTGCAGCACCTGGGTACGTATTCGGGCAGCGAGTCTGAGCCGTTGCCCAGACTACTCCAACTGCACTGCTATTTAAGCATGTTGGCATGTGTCTGTCTAGCCGAGCTGGGAAGCCCACTCCCAACTGCAGTGCAGACATACCTTAAGTGTCATAGAAATTCATTACAAAACAAGTGCAGCATTTCAACACTATGGTTGTATAGTTTCTGTTGTAGAAGTAGCAGATTGTGCTGGAACAGAAAACCTTTTTTAAGCAACTGGCATGACAGGCTCTCTACAGGGAATGTTTATCAGAAACCATTAAATGAGGTCACTAACAAATTACCTTTGACTTGTTTAGACATGGAGATTAAACAAATTTCATTATGCAGTGACAGCCTCTAGTAAAATTCTACTCAGTAATGTTTTTTTAATAAAACTGTTGTGATGTACAATAGTAACCCATGCCAGGGTATTGATGAATTGAGAAGATAGCATGAGGAAGAGGGAAGTGCTGAAAGCAATACTTACTACTCCAAAGGACACCTCCTGGTGTAAAGGGTCGTGCGTTAAGAACTGGAGAGGGGCTGAGGGAGTCAATGTTGGTGGATGGGCTGAGGGAGGGTAGGTAAAACCTCCTACCGGAAGGTGTTCTCCAAGAAGTTCTACTTCGTTCTCTATCCTTTGAAGTGGCTAGGAAGAAATAGCGTTTGCTGTATTTAGGATAGTTAATTTTTCCCCACAGATGAGAAACTTACAGCTTTGTGTTCCCTGGTTGCTGTCATCTTTTTACAGAAGAAATGTAACTGATTGGATCCATGGCTTCTGTCATCAACACTAGTGGAAAAACAACCATTTCTCTATCCCCCAAGGGGTTAAATAAGGATCTAGTACCGAGGTTCCCAAACTTTTCTTATGACGTACCCCCTTTCAGACCTACCAAACGCCCATGTGCCCCTACCCTTCTCATCACTGATACTTTGTGAGTTGTTCGTAATGCTACCTGTCTTTAGCCATCTGTCCTTATCTTACTGTTACGTACAGATATAGTGCAACGTATACAACTGAAAAAAAACTAAGTTCTGAGCTCAGTTAGATGGACAGTTGCTGAGCAAATGTACGGTGACTGGAGATGAGGACTATGTATGTCAGCGTCTCTGTATCTGTGTTCTCGTAGGTACATCTTGAAGTAAATTAACTACCATATTTTATATAACAAATTCCAAGTTTTAAGCTTTGTCTGAATAGCCTATTATGAAAATGCAAAAAATAAAATTAATAAAACCCACCATTACACAATGTCTCCCATGTATCGCCTCCTCCGAGATGTCTCACGTACCCACAGTTTGGGAACCCCTGATCTAGTATATAGCAACATTTCCCGGCTAGTCACACTCAGAGGCCAGGACATTTGCAAACTGGAAATTAAACATGGAAGTTACTGTAATTCCCTAAGAATATGAGCAGCAGCCTGCTCTCCTCATGCACTACAATGAAGCTAGCTGTGAAACATCAAATGAAAGACTTTTAGCAAGAGGCTCAGAGTTCTTTTGTCCTTCTGGCCACAGTCTATAGCAATGGTTCTCAACTGCGGCACAATCAGCACACAGCTGCGGCCCATGTGACATCCTCAGGGCCATACAAGTAGTATATATATTGTGTGGATGCGGCATACAACACAAAGAGCTGCATATGCAGCCCACAATGGTAAATAGGTGGGAACCCCTGGTCTATAGTAAAAATAACCCCTTGAAATCAGCAACCAGAGATGATCACGAGGGTACACAGAAATACACAAACATGTCAGTCAATGCAAGTTCTTCAATAAAATATTCCACGGCAGTAAGAGGTCTTAGAGTGGATAGATGTTCACGATGCGAGCTTGGGACTCACGAGACCCATGGTCAATTCTTTGCTCCAACAGAGACCCTATAGGACCTGGGGGAAGTCACTTTGTCTCCATGTGCTTTGGCTCCCTATCTATAAAATGGGAATGACTGCACTTCCCCCTACCTCATAGGGAGCCTGTGACAATAAATACACTGAAGAGTGGGAGGCGCTATGGGGGCCAGATAAAATCTGTTTATTTTAGATACTTAAGTAAAATCACTACTGGAATCCAGGAGTACTTTAATACTGATCCTCTGAATCAGTAGGCTACATATTGGTGGGCAGTATCTAGTACAAAGAAGTGCCTAATCCACAGATTATCTCGAAAATGGTTCCAGTTCTCTACTATTTCCTTATAGAATCCATTACCTACATATTTCCAGGTGCCTTCAGCTTCCACTAGGTGCCTGAGCAAGTTAAAAATGTTTCCTATGGGAACGCTCATTGTTTGCACATGAAGTAAGAACTGTTATCCTCCCTCCACGCCTCCTCCACCAAAGCCTGCTCCCTCTGCCACTAAAACGCAGGGTATGGATACACTGTACTGAGCTTCTGCCTTCTCTTGGTTGCTTTCATAGCCATGTCAATCATGTATCGCTTTTACACAAGACATTTTAAAAACACTCTACCTAGTGACAGAGAGATAACCTGTTAAATAAGAGGCTTCCGCTCCCCTCTTGCACTTGGGCACCACAATCCTTCCTTGGGGTGCCCAGGTTATTACACCCAATGACTGTACATAAGTTCTATCACAACAGTCAGTAATCCTCACAATGGTGAGCTTTGTTTGTGACACTTTCATTAGAAAGATGCTAATATTAGCTCTGCAATGATACTTTGCTGCATTTAACCTCAGAAGCCAGTCAATCATTTGCCTATAAAAGGGCAATAAATCTGCTCAGGTGGATCTCTCTCTGGCACCAACAGCAAAGTAAAGGACCATAAGTGAAACAGTAGAGAGTAGGAGGCAACCCTCACTTTACTCATCCCCCCACAAACACTCTGGTACTAAATTCAACATTTTCAGTTCTGTTTTAAATTATTTCTGGGCAGAGAAGCAGCATCATAAGTTCCAGCCCAAAAGACAATTTTAGGAGGAATTCATAAATAGCGTATAACAGCGGTTGAGACTAGATATGCTAATCTAAAGCATTGCTATATTATATATTACTTTATTATTAAGAAAGGTCAGCCCAAGGATCAGATCAATCTTGGTTTCAAAATTTTTAAAATTCTTAACCCCTTACTGTCTCACTAACAGCCCCTTTACTTCCTGGTTGCAAGTAGATAGCGCCACCCACTTCACGAAACACAGCAGAGGAAACCACTGGGTGGAAACAAAAGGAATGGGAAATTCTGTCCCCTGTTCTGCTGAACAAAACTTTAAACTGTAGGCATTTCTATGGCACTCATCATTGTAACCCTGTGGGCCTGGCATAGGAGGGATCAACCCCCACCATACTGGAGTCACCTGATCTTAGTGTAACACGACACCTGACTCAGAGGTTCAGCCATAAGGGGCATGCATAGGCCTGAGCATTTAATCATATTGAAACTGCCCCTTTGTATGTATGTATGAATCAGATATTGGCATCTTCTAAAGTGCCAGCCAAACATACATTTAGGAGGATACAGATGCCTGCCCACAGTCTCCAAAGAGATAATAAATGGGGATTATGAAGTCTCACTTTTTGTTAGGTGAAATATGTAAAATAAAGTCACCTAAGCTCCACTTCTGTATGGACCCCTATCACGGAGCTGTTACCCCCTCCATTAAGCTTTCCCTGAGTGGAAGGGCTCCATAACCTTCTCCAAAAAATATCTAGGTTCTCTGGAATGCATTTTCAAGGACACAAGGCACTATGCTTTTCTCCTTTGTTCCGTCAAAATTCACAATTTAAAAAATATCTGTGAGGTAACTGGACGGGGGCAAGGAGAGGAGAAAGGACAATTTACTCCTCACATTCTCCTATTTCTTTCTAGGAAGCAACCTGTGATTTTGTTCCACCAAGACCACTAGACTTTCCCTTCTGCTCCCAGGAGAGAAAAAACAACTGCAGAAGCAGTAGGAAATATATGAAAAAGGTGAACATTACTTTAGGCTCTACTGACAGGAGCAGAGGAGGAACAAGAGAGTATGTGGCCTGGGAAATACTAATAAGACAAAGGTGACTGTAATTTCTTGTATCAGATTCTTATGGGCCATGGACTTTTGCTTGGGAAGCTCTGCCATTGCATCCAAAACCTGTAAGAGTTACTGAGTGTCAGGTGCACCCACTTTCCCCTACCATAAAGCCAGCTGAATGATGACAGCAAATATTCTAGGAAAGTTAGTTAGTAAAATATGATACTTACCGAGCGTGACTGTTGTGTTTGGAAGGGAACGAACTGGCCTGGCGGTGGCAGGTGAGGAGGATGGTGCGGAGAGAGGTGAGGAGGATGCAAAAGAAATGGATCACTAGAAATAAGGGGTGGGAATGCTGCGTATGGTACTGGTAAGTGTTGGACTGAGCATGCCTGAAGCATCTGTAAAAGAAAAGAAGAGACCACATTTACAATTTTACAATTCTGCTTCTAACCTGAATAGTTCTTTAATTTATAATAGTTTCGTTGTTCACTAGAAGTGGCATTCAAAGGAAATGTACCACTTGCCTCAGAATGCATTGATTTTTTTATATAACCCTAATGTGGTAAAAGAGATGCTTCCACTCAAGAACTGAGATTTATTTCAGAGCTTTGATATCACAGGCAAAACCTGAAAGGTGCTGAGTACCCTTCACTTCAGATGAAGATAAGGGGAGTTGAAGGTGCTCCGCATCTCGCAGGATCAGGCAGGACTTCTGACTGAAATACAAGAAGGGGTAGTGGTTACTTACCCCAGTAGCTTCTATTCTCCATACGTATTGCCTCCTCAGAACCACATGCCTAACTACATGGTTACACAACCATTTTAAGCAATAACTTGGACAGACAAGATGGGTGAGGTAATTTCTTTTATTAGACCAACTTCTGTTGGTGAAAGAGACAAACTTTCGAACTTACAGAGAGCTTCTCCTTAGGTCACCCGAAGAAGAGCTCTGTGTAGGCTCGAAAGCTTGTTTTTCTCACCACAGAAGTTGGTCCCATAGAAAGTATTACTACACTCAAATATCCTGGGATCAACACAGCTATAACAATTGAGCAGCAACTTGTCTCAAGTTCTAGGTATAAATATTCCAACCCCAAGCATTGCTCAGTTCTTCTCTACCTCCAGAATCCTTAACTTCTGAAGCATAGGAGAGGAAAGTGTCACTGTGGCTCTGTGGAGGGAACACACCCTATGCTCTGTAGAAGGTTGCCCCTCTTCTCTCCTTTGAAATTGCCTGCCCAGGACACGCTACAAGACACTAGGTAGTATGCCCTCTGGAGAAGGGAAGCAGGTTGAGGAAAGGAAAACATTTCATGGAAATTTCAATTTTTTTTTAAACAATGGAAATTTCAAAATTTGAAAAAGTTTAACCAGCTCTACAGTTCATCTTAAAATGGAAAAAAAAAATAGTCCAAAGTTTTCCTTTTCCCCTGAATTTTTCAGAGAGTTCTAAGGAGGCGGGCTAAGGAGCACTGCTAACTGAACGACAATCAAAGCCCTGCCCCCTCCCAAAACAAGCATCTGCTCTGGACACAGGATTGAGAGAATCTCCGTTTGTGAAGGCGTGGAACGAATTTCAGAGAGGAATCCCATAAGGTTTCTGTTAAGGGCATATTGTGGATACTTGCCACTGAAGCAGCCAAACTCCCTAGTGAATGAGCCCTGGGAAATCAGGTACAAGATGTAGACCAACTTTTAACAAGAGCACATGCACAGTTTTATGCACTTGAGACAGTCCTTCAGTTGAGATGGCCTAATCTTTAGCTTTCCAGAGGCCATGGACTGCTAGGCTTCCTAAGGAGGGACAGAAATTTTGATATCCACAGGAAGGGACTTCACTTCCCTCAGTATGGTTATGGGGCATTGGAAAAATACAGGCCTTGAGACAGACATGAAGATTCTATAGGACAGGACTACCATCAGAATCCAGCTCCAAGACTCTCCTGGCTGAGCAGACAGTCCTAAAACAAGGGGAAAAGGGGTAGAAAGAGCAAGATCCTATGGACTCAGAAAGACTCTTGGTAATTTTAATGGAAACCAAATTCAAGTCACAGGGATCAGCAGGCTTCCAGATGGGAAGCGTTACGATTGTAAGATCCTTTAACTTGTTACACCAGGGACTGGAAAAAGCCACCCCTTTCTTAGAAACATTGTATGCAGAAATAGCCATAACTGTTGCCAAGACATCAAATAAGAGGAAGTCTCTTCAACACCAATTGCACTTAGAAGCATAACACTTCCTAGTGAAAGGGGTCTGGACTCTTCACACTCCAACAGAAGAAAGTAACCTTGACCTAGAATCCCGTCATGTTGTCAAGTGAAGCAGTTTGGGCGCTGGGTACAAAATCCAATCTTTCTACTGGAAGAAGGGTTGTCCCAGAGAAAGATGATTGGTGGTTAGGGACTGGGGCACTAGTCTGGAACTTCGGAAACATACAGGAAGCAGACTTCCTGCATGACCTTGGGCATGGCATTTAGCTTCTCTGTGCCTCAGTTCCCCCATCTGTACAATGGGGATGATCGTACTACTCTACTTCACAGAGGTATTGTGAAGATAAATACATTCAAGATTTGAGGTGCTGTGCTGTTATGTTAATAGGGGCCATAGTCAGAAAAAGAAAATTGCAATAAAATCAAAACTAGAAAGTTTTTAAAACTACCAAAAAAACCCTTCTACTTTTACACACAATTTTTACTACATTTTATGAATGCTCTGGAGAGGAACTGAGGGACTGCTTGAAAGGGATGCAGTATTCATACCCCTGCACAATAGAATACAAGGCTAAAGGAGCACATATACACCCTGAACTGCCAACTACTTTTTAAAAAGGTGCCATGGTGAGGCACACAACTCCTGCAGTATGGCTCTGTGCAGGCAAGGTCATGAAGGAGAACCTAAGAATGGGGAAAACCAGGTTTTCAGTACAGCAGTGAGTAAGTGCTGTGTGAATGACAGTTCTGCCTCAATACAAATATGCGCAAAACAATCACCACTGCCTTTACTGATTAGAGGGGGACTGCTAGAAGGTGCCATGAACTTGTCCCCAATGGCTCAGTACATTGCCTCCAACACACTTCCACCTCCATAGGCCCAGGAGTGTTGTCAACATCCAACACACTGTATATATTGACAATACTGACTCTGCAGATGGTAAAGAGATGTCACTGATGAGCAAATGCCAGTACTGGAGGTGTAATCAACCTCACTCTATTACTACTACTAATTATTTGTATTACTATAGTGCTCGGAAGGCCTCGTCAATGACCAGGACCCCCTTGTGTTTGTACAGCACCTAACACAGAAGTCCCTGCCCCAAGGAGTTTACAATCTATGTATAAAACAAGAAACAGATGGCTAGGGACAGGGGAGTACAAGTGAACATGAGGCAATAGCGGTCAGCATGATGGGCAGTGGTCTTTGTACTCTAGCAGCCTAACCATTGTCAAGTTTTGTGTAGGCATCACTGAGGTCACGACCCCCAAAAATCAATGTTTACTAGAGGCTGATATACTACATAAGATTAATTGGATCTGAATTTTGATTTCCCCTGAAATGCACTATTAACTGTCCTTGACCATTCACCATCATCTACTGCAATGCAATTTAAGTGGCAGCCCACAGTCTTATCTTGTGGTGACAAGTTATTGTAGTGCAAATGAAATTTTATTGTGTACCATAAACTGAGGATTGGTTCTCTGAATTAACTGAAGATTAATTTATATACTAGAACATTAAGTACTATGGTACAACAATTTGGTGGAGATTCTTGAAGCATATTAAAACAGACTTCAATGATGACGTATTTAAATAAATATTAGATAGCTTTTTGAAAAGCTTGCAATAGCTCAAACAGAAGTTACAGCCTTGATGCAGGAATTACTGGGTAAAGTTCTATGGCCTAGTCTAACCTCCTGTGTAACAAATCATCATAATGGTCCTTTCCGGCCTTAAAACCTATGAATATTGATCTAGTCCACACAACCACTATTATTCAATATTGAGAACAAAATCTTTATTGCTTACCTCACAATACACTGAGAAAACATGTCAATTCAAGACTAATTTTATTTCATTCTGTGTTTTTATTATAGTTACGTATAAAGCTGGAGCGTGTAGTGATCACTACAGGTAAAGATGCCTGGCCATTTCCATTCTAATAGACCTTTTCCAGTTGCTTATATCTAGGGCCAATGTTTTCTGGCAATGAGAAAACAGTAATTTTGGATTTTCAAAGCTGTTTAGTTCAGAAATTTCAGATATGCATTATATTAATACAAAAATATTGTATTGTAATACTGAGGGCTAGAGCCAGCTCCACAGGGAAGGTGGGGGACAGATATGGGGCACTGAGGGCTAGTGTCAGCTGTGTACTGGGAGGAAGGCAGCAGGAGAGGAGCAGGGGAGAGGCATTGTGGATACTGCAGAGAGCAGGTGCGAGTGCTGTCTGCTCTGCAGCATGGCCAGGGAGCCCTGCATTCTGCTCCTGTGCCCTGCCCACCATGGGGAAGCTCCGTGGCAGTTTTGCTGAGCCCAGGCTTGTGTGAGGAGGGGAGAAGTTGGCAATGAGTCTCAGCAGCAGCCAGCCCCCAGCCTCTGCCCTGCACTCTGTGGAGTCAGGTGTCTCAGGGGCCGACGCCAGGGTTGCCAGATTTATACTGCATTAATAGCCCAAAGTCACTTTAAAAACTAGCCCCAAAACATCCCAATCTATTTATTGAAACAAAATGGGGAGAGTGCTGGAGGGTGTGTGTGTGTGTGTGTGTACTAGGAGGGGTATGTTGGCTGGTCTGGAGGGGGTACCTGCGGGCTCACACTCAAGGTGGGGGGCAGTGTTGTGCTCCTTGTCACAGTGGTAGGGCGGCTGGCGCAGGCCCAGGATGCAGTGCCAGCACGTCAGGACTCTCCCTCTCCCCAGGGTAGGGAGCCAAGGCCTGGCCCCGTCAATCCTGCTGGGCAGAAATCGGGGAGGGGGTGAGAAGAGGGCTGACCCTGCATGCCCCATCCATGCATCGCCTCTGCCATGCGGATGGGTGTTTCCAGGCAGAAATATGGGCAGAGGGGTGTCTGTGTCTGTGTGTGTGTGTCTGTGTCTGTGTGTCTGTGTGTGTGTGTGTGTAACCCTGCATGCCCAGCTCACCCTCTGATCTGACCCCCTGTATAACACAGGACAGAACTTCCCTGAATTACTTCCTATTTGAATTACAGCAGATCTTTTAGAAAACCATCCAATCTTGATTTAAAAACTGCCAGTGATGGAGATTCCACCACAACCCTTGGTAAGTTGTTCTGACGGTTAATTACTTTCACTGTTAAAGATGAGAAAGTTACTTAGCTTGTGCAGTAATAGAGGTACTTCGAGATGTGTCCCCCTGTGGGTGCTCCACTTTAGGTGTTATTGCACCCCTCTGCTCGTAGCTGGAGATTTATGGTAGCAGTGCCCGATTGGGCCGCACATGCGCAGTCCCCGTCTCGCACCATTTCAGGCGGTTAACTGGTGCTGTGCGACCAACCCCCACCCCACCATTCCTTCTCTACTGCAGAGTCTGTATTTGTTAGAATTCCGAAGCAGAGGGGAGGAGGGAGGGTAGTGGAGCACTCACAGGGACACACATCTCGAAGAACCTCTGTTAGTGCACAAGGTGAGTAACTTTCTTCTTCTTCTTCTTCTTCAAGTGGTGTCCCTGTGGATGCTCTACTTTAAATGACTTCAGAGCAGTGCCTCCGGAGTTGAAGTCATAGTAGATGAAAGCAGAGAGTGACCAAACAGGGTATCGGAAGATGCGTGTTGTTGCAACACATAGTGTTGTATAAAAGTGTGCGGTGAGGTCCAGGTTGCGGTCCTACAGATTTCTGCAATAGGGATGTTATTGAGAAATGCTATGGAGGTTGAGAGACTCCTAGTAGAGTGTGTATGGAGCCCCGTGGGGGATTGTTGTTCATACTAGAGATAACAGTTTGATAAAGTCTGATATCCATTTGGATAGGCATTGTTTGGAAATGGTGTGCCCCTTGGATTGTTCGGTGAATAATTTTGGAGACTTACAAAAAGATTTTGTTCTATCGATATAAAAGGCAAGAACCCTGCAGACGTCCAAGGAGCGTAGTCTGGATTGTCTATTGTCTGTATGTGGTTTCGGAAAAAATGTAGATAGGTTGGATAAGGTGAAATGATGAAGCCACCTTAGGCAAAAACTTAGGATGGGGTCTGAGATACTTTATCTTTAAAAAAGATCGTATAGGGTGGGTCCGTCATGAGAGCAGCTAGTTCTCCCACCCATCTGGCAGATGTAATGGCTACTAGAAATGCAACCTTCATAGAGAGGTGTAGTAAGGAGCTTATAGCTATGGGCTTGAAAGGGGGCCCGGTGAGGGCGTGAAAGACTAGGATGCGGTCCCATGGTGGGGCAGGTTTTCTCACTTCTGGATAGGAGTTGGAGAGACCCTTTAGGAAGCGTGAAAATTGAGAATCCATCAGCTTTATGATAAAATGTCGTGATGGCCGACAGGTGTACATGGATGGAACTCATGAAAAGTCCCGTTTAAGTTCCAGGAGAGAGTCTAAAATAAGAGTTAAGGAGGCTGACACAGGTGCAGTCTGTTTGCGTTGGCACCTTGATTCAAATAGTTTCCACTTATGTCTGTAGGTGTGTCGGGCAGTTACCCTACAGCTGTTTAATAATATGTTCTGAATTTCTGCGGAACATGTCATTTCAGATCCCAAGAGCCATGTAGTAACCAGGCTTTGAGATGGAGTTTTTGGGGATCCAGATGGACGATGTGACCTGCATCCTGCGATAGAAGCCAAGGCAGAAGTGGGAGCCTGTGTGTAGAGAAGGTAAGGATACCACGTTTGTCACGTCCATGTGGGGGCTATTAGGATCACTCTGGATCCGTCTTGTTTCCATCTTGTGGAGTACATGGGCTAGAAGGGGATTGGGGAGGAAGGAGTACAGGAGGGGGGTGTTCCACTTGATGAGGAAGGTATCGCCCAAGTCCTGCTCTGGAGCAGAACTGGGGGCATTTGGAGTTGTGTGTGGTTGTGAAGAAGTCTATTGTTGGGAACCCCCACATCTGAAAAATATCTCGGATGACTCAGGTGTTCAGCTCCCATTCATGGTCTTGATAAAACTTCCTGCTCAGGGCACCTGCCATGTTGTTCAGGCAGCCAGGTAGGTATGAAGCTACAACACGGACGTTGTGTTTGATGCACTATTGCCAAAGATGCATGGCTTCCACACATAGGAGTGCAACCGCACTCCCCCTTGCCTGTTTATGTAGAACATAATGGCTACATTGTCCATGAGGATCTGTACCATTTTGTTTTGGATTAGTGGTAGGAAATGAGAACAGACATTCTGAATCACTCGTAGTTCCAGCAGGTTGATATGAAGCTGGGACTCTGCTGGAGACCAGTGGACCTGTATAGAATATGTCTGTAGATGTGCCCCCCCAGCCTAGGAGGGATGTGTCCGTGGTGATGGTGAGCGCTGGTGGATTCTGCAGAAACGGCACACCCCTGCAGACGAGTCCACCACTGCAGGGAGTCCTTTATTGGGCATGGTGAGGAATTTGTTTATGCTGTGCCTGTGGGGTGCATAATTTGTCCTTAACCAGGCTTGAAGGCACCGCATGTGTAGGTAGCCTTGCATGTTGGACGACGGATGTCGTGGCGGCCATGTGGCCTAGGAGTTGTAGGCAAGTTCTGGCAGACACCTGAGGGCTGTTCCGCGCTGTTGAGATTAAGGTGGTTAGAGTCAGAAAGTGTTTTGTTGGAAGGGAGAGGCAGTTGCTTCGAGGGAGTTGAGATCTGCTCTAATGAATTCCAGGCGTTGGACAGGTGTTAGAGTGGACTTTTGCAAGTTTATTTGAAGTCGTAAGGAGGTGAAGAGATTTATTGTATGTTGGGTGGAATCTATGGCTGTCTGCAGTGTTGGTGCTTTCAGCAGGCAGTCGTCCAAGTACAGGAATATTATTCCCTCTCGGCATAGGTAGGCCACTACTACAGCGGGTACTTTGGAAAATATCCACAGTGCAGTGGAAAGGCCGAAAGGGTAGAACTGAAAGTGTTCTTGTGCTACTGTAAACTGCAGAAATTTCCCATGTGAGGGATGGATAGATACATAAAAATATGTGTCCTGAAGGACGAGGGCTGAAAACCAGTCCCCGCTCTCGAATCCTGGGAATCTGTGTTTTTACAAATTGTTGAGTCGCCGTAGATTGAGAATAGGTCTCCAACCTGTTTTTTTTCCTGCGTGAAAAAGTAATGGGACTACTGTACTCGGTCGGTTCGGGTTCTACTGCTCCCAGGGATAGGAGATGGTTCACCTCTTCCCACAGTACATGTTCGTGAGAGGGGTCCCTGAAGAGGGACGGGGAAGGGGGGGATGGAGTAACTGGTTTTGATGATTTCTAATACCCATCTGTCTCTGGTGATGGACTGCCAGACGGGGTAGAATGGAAGTAGGCGATCTCCAAAAATTTTGCCAGCGGTAGATCGTGCCAGCATTGAGAGAGATGGGATTCTCGAGCCCTCGACCAAGGCTTCAAATCTGTTGTCTAGAGGTTGATGGCTGAGAGGTAGTAGTCGACGAAGCTAACTGCCTTCTCCTCTAAGTTTTCTGTTTCCGCCCCTGTTGGTCGTAATATCTATTTCGTTGGGTATATGGAAGCATTGAGGAGTTTGGTAATTGGTCTGCCGTCTCTTGTTCCTAGGTGTGTGGATGCCCAGAGACCACAAGGTGGCCCTTGAGTCCTTCAGGATATGCAATAACTTGTCCGTTTTGTCCGCGAAGAGTTTGGAGCCTTTGAACAGTAAGTATTCTACAGTGGTCTGCACTGGCTTTGGGAAACCGGACAGATGAAATGAGGAGGCTCTCCTGTTGCGATGGATCTCACTGTGGAATCAGCGGAGTCAAGGGCAGCTTGTAGCGCTGTTCTGGTGATAAGGTGGCCCTCTGTGATGAGTGCTTTGTACTGATCCTTTTTGTCTTCTGGAATAAAGTTTATAAATTCTGAGAGACATGCGTAATTATTGTGATCATACTTTGCCAGTAGGGCCTCATAGTTGGCAATTCTCAATTGTAAGGTCGCAGCCGAGTATGCTTTGCGGCCGAACAGGTCGAGCTGTTTCCAGTCTTAACAAGACTATAGAAACACCCCATATGATAGCTTACCCTGTTCGTTCACCGCATCGATAACCAACGAATTTGGCGTTGGATGTGAGGAAAGGAATTCAGTGCCGTTGGCCGGCACGTAATACTTCTTATCAGACCTTTTACAGGCAAGTGCAATCGTTGCTGGGGTTTGCCAAGGCGATTTCACAGGGTCCATAATCGCAACATTCATGGGAAAGGCGATTTTGGATGAAGTGGACGTGTGTAGTATGTCCACTAGCTTATGGTGAGATTCCTGGACCTCTTCCAGAGAGATGTCTAGCGAACTGGCCACTGTCTTGTAGAAATCCTGAAGTTGTCTGCTGTGGTGGGAGGTGGAGGCATAATTGTGCCATCCGGTGAGAAAGATGAAACCTGAATGTCAGCCTGGTCGTTTGGGTCCGAGAATTCCTCCTGTTCTTCGGTCCCTTGTTGGGAAACAGCAGAAGGTGCCGTTGATGGCAATATTGGTGGTTGAGGTGCACCAGTTGCGAGCAGAGTGGTGGGTATTCCCTGTTGTTGCTATTGTGGATATGGAGCCCATGGCTGCCAGAATGGCCACTGCGGTTGAAAGGGCACTGTGGGCATCCAGGGTTGGCCGTACCAGGGTTGGTTTGTAAAATCTACAGGGAATCCCATGCTTGGTGGGGCTTGTGTGGGAGGAGTAGCCACAGGAGAGGATACTTGCCACAGCATTCCTATATCCTTCTCTCCCTTGTCCTCCCCACTAGAGAATTGTGGTGAAAGCTGTGGAGAGCTGGGTTGGCTAAGTACCGCATGTACCATGGTACCGTTAGTGCCGAGGAGAGGAGACTGCAGTACCGAGACAGATAAGTCTATGTGACACAGGAACTGCTGTCATGTGCCCGGTCTCAGTATCGGTGGGATGGTGGAGCTCGGTACCGTGTGCTGGAGTGTGTTTATCGGCGCAGGTGTGTGGCTGGCATGCATAGTGCCAGCAGTAGGTGGCAGCATTAGCGCTGGAATGCTCAGTACCAATGGTTTGCTTGCTGGTGCTGTGGCATGGGGTTTCACTTTCCCCTTAACGCCTGTGGCGGAGCTCAACTGCGTAGGAGCTCTGGGTTTCTTAGTACCGTCAGTACCTGGTCTGTCGGCCGTTGATATGATACTCTTACCTGAGATTCCCCTGTTTATACATGCAAGGATCACATAAGCCCCTTTGGCCATTGCATTGCACTTAAACTCATGTTCAGCAGATTATCCACCGTGACCCCCCAAGTCTTTGTCAGAGTCACCTGCTTCCCAGGATAAAATCTTCAGCCCTGTAGTAAGTATAGGCCTGAATTCTTTGTTCCTTGATGTATACATTTAATTTGGCCATATGAAAAGGCACATTGTTTGCTTGCGCCTAGCTTACCGAGCGATCCAGATCGCTTTGTATCAGTGACCTGTCCTCTTCATTATTTACCACTTTAAACTTTCAATAATGATTTTATGTTTTCTTCTAGGTCATTGATAAAAGTATTAAATAGTGTAGGGCGATGAACCGATTCCTGCAGGTCCTCACTAGAAACATCACACGCTCTCTAGGATTCCCTGTTTGCACTGCATTTTGAGATCTTTCAGTTAGCCCGTTTTTAATCCATTTAATGTGTGCTATGTTAACTTTGCATCATTTTCTTTTCTTCTTCTTTTTTTTTTTAATCAAAATGCCACGTGGTGCCAAGTCAAATGCCTTGCATAAGCTGTCAAGCTTTCATTTTACAGGCTGAAAATTTTCCAGATCTCATCTTTGCCCAAAGGTGATTTTTAAAAAAAATGTATGCAAACATGGTTCTGTCATTTCTTAGATGAAGGCAATGAAAAGCCAACTTAACACTAAAAAACAAAAAAAAACCAACAACCTTTTTTGGGAACAGTTCTAATATCTATAAGTGGACCTAGAAAGCTGAAATTTGAGACAGACAACACATTTTGATGATCAGGTGAAAAATCAGTTTTGATTGGTCACAGATATATGCACTGAGCAAGAGAGGTCTTGTGGAAATAATATCATGCTATCATGTGATTAAAAATTACTGTAATGTATGAGCACAAGAGGGCAGGGCTGAAGATGGGCAGACTATTTCCTCACATTCATTTTTCCCTGCAAATGTAACATTCTTTTAATATAGTGATTTCACTGAACTGAATATACACGATGAAATTGATGTGTTATCTCCTTCCATGAGCAGATTAAACTGTATTTTATGACTGTTTTATGGGCCAACTTGTTATGTTTTGAATATAAAATAGTATTGTAACAAAATGTCATGGATAAGGCAGAAATCAGTTTAAGTGAAGATGGTTCCAAACCCATATAATTATCTTCCACCCATGTGTGCACTGGAACTATAGAGCTGCTTCCCCAATCAGATTACACCACTCTGAGCATTTTTCAATGAAAGATTTTCTTCTCTGTGCTCTCCCAGCTCAGTTTTTGAAACATTCTGGAGGGTTCCTTTAAAACTAATTCCTCTGCAGTTTTAATTGTAGTAGTTGCTTTCGAACTGGACTTTCCCCCCTTTGTCCTCTGCTGTTTCACAGATTTTACGAGACTGCATAAAGCCAGAAATGCTTCATTAGGAGGGTAGATAGGTGGGTGCACCTCCAATCAGTTCTTCGGGTTGCTCTGCACAGATACTCCTTTTCCAATTTCATCTGTTGCTCCTTAGCACTTTCGGGGCCATGTGAGACTGTCCCTTTCGCAGGAGTTCACTGTTCAAACCACTGTTTCATTGTCACAGTCACGCACTTCTGTGAGCTAGATGTGGCTCCACTGAAGGGTACTGAGCATTAAAGATCCACAGCTCTTAAAACTGTGACAATCTATATAGACAGGAGAGTTCTTCCTCTCTGCTTCCCTGGCACTCTGACCATGTAACATCACTTCAATTTTGACAGCTCCCTCTCCCTGCACAGGATTGAGGTGCTGCAGCAAAGAAACAACTATGAAGAGGAAGTGCTACCAACAGGCATCTTAGACTGCAGGATGCCAGAAAGCTGAAGAAGATATCCAACGGGGAGTGAATGGGGTCTGGACAAAGTGAATTAAAACTGCTGTCCCTGGTCCATCAACTTAGATGCATCAGCAGCTTCTGATATAGATTGCTCTGGCAGTGTAAAGGGTCTTGAAATAGCTGTGAATGTAATTACAATGCAGAGTATCTTTAGTGTAAATGAGAATCAAGCCCATAATTTTTTACAAGTTATATGAGCAATTTTCACTGCTCAAAAAGCCCCTGAAGTAAACAGGAGCGGGAAAGGGAATGAATCTTCTGCTTGAAAAAGAAGGAAAAAAAAAAGTTATGCTGGTGTGAATTGGGGCGGTCAACGTTCATTTGTTAACAAAATGTTGCAAAATGGACTGATATGCTTCTGCATATACACTTCATATAAATATTACATATTAAAAGGTTTATTTATGCATTGTTAAAGTTGAGAAATTAACTCTGAAGTCAGAAAAGTGCTTTACTCAGGAAATTAAGGTTCTTAACACAATGTTAGTTCACACCTAAACCACGACGTTAAGTCACCCTATTTTCATAACTTCTAGAACTGCAAAACAAAGCCAAGTTAACTATATAGAAAAAAAAATTGAATCAGTACAGAAGTGGGGGCTGGAGAACCGCTCAGTAGTGTGACTGGTACAGAAGAATTGGTACTGAGAGAAATGCAGCCCTGCACACACAGATTTTTTCCAGTCTATAAGTTCCAAATGATTACTGGGGTGTAGACACAACATGTGTTACTTTCCATTATCGCCTTATTTAAAACACACATGAAAAGGCAGTTTTCTGGATTTCTGGATTGTGTGAGCTCCTCAGGGAGTGGCTTAATTTGTTACTTGTACAATACTGAGTGCACTGTCAGCACTTCCATAATGATAATTCTCTCTCTGACAGCAAGGTGGTATGCATGTAATGTAGCTGGATGGTATTATCCCCATCTAGTATCTGGACGAACTCTTTGTACCATTTCAGGTCTGAGACAGGAAAGAGTTAGCTCGGCAAGTCAGTTATTCTGCTCCCAGCAATGTGGGAGAAACACGGTTATTAGATAAACAAGGATGATTTGACAGTTTCTGTGTTAATGTGTTTCCAAATAGTTGTGCTATCTTTTGGCCTGTGTTAGTCTTTTTTTTAAAATCTTGCTAGTATTTACACAAATTATTGATTTTAGAGATGTAGCTGGAAGGGCTGATTTTATATATGCGCGCACACCCTCTGAGGGGAAGGGGTCTCTTACACCTAGTCAATTATTTTAGTGGGCTTCCTACTATTTGATTAACTTTAAAAACCCTTTCCTCCAAATTTCTGAACTTGTTTTGTGAAGCTATGGATGTGTGTCCAGAGACTGGAGCCTAAGCTAGTTCTGACTTTAGTTAAAACATGTTAAGAAAATACTACACCACTATGGAAAAAAAGTACATAAACATAAAACACGCAACCCTGCATCAAGCTAAAAGGTCACCCACACTTTGCCCCAGTGAAGAATGGATTTCTCTGATGCAAACAGCAAAACCACATTAGCTGTGAAGCTCCAGGCTGCCCACCCCACACACTGGAGATGAAAGCCTGTGTCATTAGATAAACCTACTTACTGGAGGAGGCACACTGCAGACGGGAAGGTGCTGTCCACTGAAAACCACAGAACATCCTGGGACCTGCTGTGTGTTACAAGCTGGTATGTGCTGGCCTGTGCAGAGCGGAATCCCATGTGGTGCCACCGTTGTTACTGTGTATGAGACAGGGACTGTGCCCTGGTGGATCTGCATTGAAACAAACAATTTTCAGTAATTTTGTTAATTTACACAATTCAGAGGGTTCTGAACAGTTATGGTTTGACATTTAAAAATAGCAAACTTTCACCTAAATACCAGAAAAATCACATTTTACACTGACAGTATAAAAAAGTTACAAACCTGTAATTCCTGTTCTTAAAAAATATCCTCCTCAATAGATTACTGCTCTTACATCAGTGCTTCCTGAACAACGCCAGGGAGGGAACTCTCAACTCAAAACATTAAATCCTCCAAGACAAAAACAGTACATCTCAGATTCTGTAGGGCCCCCCTCATGTGTTCAGATTAGTTCCTTTCAAAAAGGAGGTAGTAACTCCCACATAAAAGCCAATTAAAATCAGAAGGAAAAATGTACAAGTAGCTAAACAGTCTTCCAAACTCTGATGGGAAGAGAGGCTAAATGATTTTCCACAGAGATATCGAAGAAAAAAATTCAGATAATTTTTTTCTCCCAAGATAACCATCTTTGCATATTCCCACTCTAAGGTGAAAGCTCAAGAGATGTCTCTAAAATAAACTTAACAGAACAGTGGATAAAACCAAAGGCTAATTTAAAAGCTAGGAAGGGAAAGGTTACATGCCTCAAAGCACCACAATTACAGGTAACAGCCACTAAGGACCCACACTCCTGGTCTGAAAATGCCCAGGGCTGGGAATTAGCAACATCTACTAGAACTCAACATTCAAACCCGAGGGACTAAAAGACAGAGGGCCCCAAACACTGCTTGGTTTCTTATACTATATCAGAAATCTCCAGTAAAGACTCCAAAGAATTAGAGACAAGGAGTGTGGATCCATAAAAGGCAATTATCTAGAGAAACCCTTCTTCCTTCATGAATTGCTTGCCTAGATCCCACTCTTGGGGAATTAACAAGCAGGAACAAACAAACAAGCAGGAAATAAATACAAATTAGGGCTGTCAAATTATTTTAAAAATGGATTGCGATTAATTGCAAAATTAAAAAAATAATCGCAATTAATCCCAGTTTTAATTGCAATGTTAAACAAGAATAGAATACCATTTAAATATTTTTGGATGTTTTCTACATTTTCCAAATATATTGATTTCAATCAACACAGAATACAAAGTGTACAGTGCTCACTTCATATTTTTTATTACAAATCGTTGCACTGTAAAAAAGAAACAAAGAAATAGTATTTTTCAATTCATCTCATACAAGTTAGTGCAATCTCTATTGTGAAAGTGCAATTTACAAATGTAGATTTTTTTTTTATATAACTGAACTCAAAAATAAATCAATGTAGAACTTCAGAGCCTACAAGTCCACTCAGTCCTATTTCTTGTTCAGCTAATCGCTAAGACAAACAAGTGTGTTTACATTTAGGGGAGATACTGCTGCCTACTTCTTATTTACGTCACTTGAAAGCGAGAACAGGAGTTCACATGGCACTGTTATAGCCAGCATTGCAAGGTATTTACATGCCAGATATGCTAAACATTTGTATGCCCTTTCATGCTTCGTTAGCATAATTGAAAATCAATATATTTGAAAATGTAGAAAAACCAACCAAAAATATGTATAATAAATTTAAATGGGTATTCTATTATTGTTTAACAGTGCAATTAAAGATGCGATTAATTTTTTTAATCGAGTTAATTTGTTTTGAGTTAATTGCTTGAGTTAACCACTATTAATTGACAGCCCTAATATAAATGAAAGACAACTGCTCTCCTGATCTGCTACAGAACCAAACAAGTATTACTATACAGATGACAGTCTTGCATACCTCTACAATGAAAACATTATGGGGAGATAGTCCAAGTGGCCTTTGACTTAGCTCGGGCACCACGGCAGACCTTTTGTAGCAGGGTTAGCAGAGGTTCCTAGGCAATGACTGCTAGGCACTGATGGCCGTGCCAGATGTGAGTCAGGAGAGGACTACTTCTCTCATGGAGCAGACCAACCATGGCATCCAGGAGGAAGTGATCCCTTCCCTGAAGTAGGGTCAGTGTCAAGGACCAGCCCGAAGGACCCACCAGTAACCATGGCGACTAGACCTTGGCAACACTGACACACTGGTTATAGAAGATGCCGAGAGGGCACAGAAGCAGTGCTGTGGGACCTGTTTTCCCCCAGACATGCCCTGATGTAATCTCATCATCCGGAGTGGGAGGACAAATGTGGTGTTCATTTTGAGGTGCTCCAGCAAGTTGATCACTTATCAGACATAAGGGAAAATTCGGAGAAGGCCAGAAGGACTGTTAGCTTAAACTTGTACACCCGAAGTTCACAGGTGCACAATGTAGATGTCTGCTTACTGAGGAGAACTTTGCACAGTGATCCCTTATCTGCACTGACCACATTAGTTTACAGGCAGGGTTTTAACGTGTTAATTTTAAGGTAAAGCTCTAAACAGTTTGTGACCTGGCTACCTGACAGGCAAACTCCCTCCCCATGTGATGCTATGTAGTTGCAGTCAACAAATGCGCTTGGGCTATAGGCCCTCTGATGTGAATAGGGTGGGGCTAGGCTAGTGGGACATCTTCTCCAAAGGGTCCTTGATTCTGGAAACTGCTCCACCTCTTGGTGTCTCAATCCAAAACTTCACTTTTAGGATATGCTGCCAAGATTAACTTCTTTCTGGGGCATTTGGGGAGGGAGTGGGCTGAGAGTCAGAGTAACAGATTTGGGGCTGAAAACAGGAGTTTATTAGATTCTATCCACATGAAGGCAGTCAATTATATGCATTGTGAATTCTATTTTTATATTGTCTACTTTAATCCTGTAAAAGCACCTAGAGCTAAAGATATGTATTTTATTTCAGCGTTTATGAATGCCTACTTAATAACTACACCACATCCCCCCTCAAACTAAATTCACTTCAGAAGCAGAAAAATTATGTTTCAAAAGTGTGATCTGAAGGCCTTTGGAACTGTGCTGATGGCTGCCCTGGCCAAATCGGTAACTTTCACTCTCTGTTAGGCTTTATTTGTTTTTTTTTTATAACCAATATTTTATGATATTTTCACTGCTGTATGTTACTAGTGCACCATGATGACCCTTGAAAGAAACTGCCACGACAGACTGCCAGCAGTAGTTACCACAGTGTTCTATTTTCAATGCCAACTACTCGGAGTTTTTGAAAGTTTTAGAGAAATGCAGTGTCCTTAGCACATTCAGCCCAACATTCTCATACCTGTTCATGAATGTCGACCATCACTGCATTCTGCTGTGGCGGATGAGCGGCTGGGTGCAACATACGGGGGGATACATTCGGTGGGTGGAAGGCTCGGGGCTCTTCTATTGCTTGTTGCTGTCCATAGGAGAGATGGTGATAGTTTTCGTCTTGACTAATGGAATTGTGTCGAGACAGCCGATCCCTTCTCGCTCTCTGGCGTCTAACAGGAGGACTGGGAACACATTAAAAGGGAAGACGTCACACAAATTGCCACAGGCCTCTTTCTTAAACAATATCATACATAATCCAATACTGAGGACAAGTCTATACTAGACAGTTCCATCAACATTGTTATGTCGGCTAGGGATGTAATTTTGTTTTTTAAACAGACAGTGGTATACTGATAAGAGCCTCAGTATAGATGCAATTATTTCAGGATACAGTGATTATACCAAAATATGCCAATCAGGAGAACCAGCATAAGCTAAATTAATATAAGCACTTTTATACAGATATTGTAATCACAAGATACATTAAAAGAACATGAAGGTTGCCAAGTCAAGCACTCAAAAGTTAGAAAATGCCAGTATTAAGGTTGCTTGTGCAATCTTGTACGTATGCATGAGAATACAGTCTACAAGGATATGATCACACACTTTTTTTCCCAAAGGACCGTGTGACTCATTCAGCACACAGAATGGATGTTGCTCACTAAATGAGCAGCTATTCAATATTTTGTTTTCTCCTCATTATTCAGTGTGTGGCCTCAGGCCTTATTTAGTGCACACTATTCATACCCTGCTCTGAAGATAGAATTATTAATTTCTTCATGGGCTTTTTCTCTGGCACTTAATGTAGTAGCTGAATGCTTCACAAACTTTCGTTTATTTTCACACCACCCTTGTGAGCTAAGGTGGAGGTATTATCCCCATTTTACAGAGGGGAACTGTGACAGAGATTAATATAAAAAGTATCCACTCATTTTGGATGCCCAATTTGAGACACCTAAAACCGGATTACGGAGCATAACATAGCTCTTTCGGTGATCAAAGTACAGCTCCTATTGACTTTATTTGCAACTGAGAGTGCTCAGGCCTTCTGCTAATCAGGTGCCAGGGTCTGAAGTCAGCACTCAGAAAATGAGCAATTAATGACTACCTGTAAGAAGTTTAGTTTAAGTGACTTGCCTGGTCTCTGGAGCACGCCCATTGCAGACGAAATCTTTGGGGAATAGCTGCGCGCTAGCAAGTCTCTACAGAGCATACGCAAACTGCAATTTTTCCAAGTCTTATAATTTGGCCAAATTTGGGCAGATTATCACAAGAACAGGAAAAGGCAAATTTGACATAGGCCACCCTCTGGCCAAATTTCAAGTCTCTGCTGCAAAGCATGGGGGCACTTTTTCCTCAAAGAAAAAGACACCAGAATGTTTTAACATGGGCAAAACAACATTTTTTCCTCTCACCTCATTCTCAAAAAAAGCTGAAACTGTTTTGGTTGAAATTCCCCCCACCTCAAAAAATCATCCTGAGCTAAACGCACCCAGGATAGAAAATTTCAGCTCAAATCATTAAAGTTTAGCAAAGTTATAAGCAATTGAAAACAG
Organism: Terrapene triunguis; assembly: GCF_002925995.2. NCBI lineage: Eukaryota > Metazoa > Chordata > Testudines > Emydidae > Terrapene > Terrapene triunguis. The sequence goes on along the minus strand of NW_020699449.1, from coordinate 15,493,058 downwards.
TGTCTCATAATGGGAACTGTCAGGCAATCTTAACAACAAGTGTTGTTACCAACCCCGCTTATAATTACTTGTGTTATATTATAGGAGAGCTTTGCTGATTTAAGCCTTATAAGCAGGTACATGTTTCCCTTGTATTCCTCCATTTTAGGAATCTATTATAGTGTTTGATAATTTTTGCATAACTACTAATAAAGTTATGCTGACATAACTATTATTGGTGTCATCCGAAAAGATTTACCCCCAGTGCTTTCCATAATCACACAAGACAATCAAATAAAACTGCACAGATACAAATCTAGCTTTAAGGTTGTGTACATTCAGTACTATGTCACAGTCAGTTACACATAAATCAACTTGCCCAAGGTATTCAAGTATGCTTTATGTTAGTGACTGCTTTTAAATGTCTAAAAATTGCATTACTACTAAGGTCCACTTGTTCAAGGTTGTACATCATTAGAGAAGACAGACCTATATAATTTTTGTAACTTTACTACTGCAGATATTTTATTTAATAATGCAGGCAGCAAGATTTCGGTTTTAGTGAATTCAGATTTAAACTTTCTTTATAAACACCTTTACAGTAGCAGATATGAAGCTTAAATTGTCTGATTTATATCTATAATCTTCAGCTAACATCGGTGCAAAGCTGCAACGTCATATGAAGGAAGGACTTGGGAGTGGTAAAAGTCACTGACGGCGGTTTCAACATTTTGAAAAAACTAAACAAGTAGAGATGCCCTAGTTTCCCCTGCCATTTATCTTTAGACACAGTAGCTTTTTTAGCTTCAGTTCTGCCTTTACCTTTCCACAAGTAGTCCCAGTAGTCAAGCTTTACTTCTGTTAATTACCCAGAAGGAAACAAGGCATAACGAAAACAAAAACTGTCAACACTTTTTGGGCACTTTTCTATATACTGATTTATGGGCAGCACAGAACATAGTACTCTGGAAAAAACAGAACTTGATGCAAACAGACTTCTCTGAGGTGATCAGATACATGCCAGAATTGCAAAGAAATGTCCCTTTCCTTAGGTGTAACTCTGAGATAACCTCCCCATGTGTAGCTCTATCAGATGACTAACTTGGAATTATTGGAAATGCCTCATGCAAAGTAGTCACAACCTGCACTTAACATTCATATTGCAGTAGCGCTCATAGGCCTCAACCAGTTTGGGCCCCATTGTGCTGGGTAATACACAAAAATAGTAAATGACAGTCTGTCTCTAAAAACTTAAAAGACAAGGCATAACTTGTGGACCAAACAAATGAAACAAGGTTGGGGAAACGGAGCAACAAATAAATATAACCAGATGCATGCAATTCTTAGCCAGTAACAACAATCACAGCTGTCTGTAACTGGAGATTCCTGTTCACTGTATTTAGCTGTTCAACATAAGTACTCCCCCCCCCAGTAACTTTTTTAATGTTCTCAATCAGGGAGCAGAGTACCAGAACTACTGCCATGGAGCTGATGCGAAGGAACATGAGGGTAACAAGACTGAGGAGAAGGCAGAGGGAAGGTGGTGTGTTATACATCAGGGGAGTCAGGAAGAATGGGGATGGAAGCTGGAGTGTGGCAGGGAAAGGACGAAAGGGGAAAAAACAGCAGCGCCATCTTCCCAAATAGTAGAGGGCAAACCATGCAGACACTTTCCCTGCAGCTGAGAGAAGTCCACCCTTGCGTCCACTGTGTACATAAGGGTGAATGTCAAACCTAAATAATCACAAATTGGGATGACAGCTGATTTTTGAGCCTGTAGAGGGAAGAAGGCAGACTAACAAACAAAGCTTATTTTGAATCAAGATTTTCTGGGGTCTAGCTTTTTTTAAAATGCTTGGTGTTGGCAGTACTGATTTATTTGCTAGCCATTTGGTGACCAACAGCTTCAAAACAGTCTCCAGTCAGAGCATGCACAGGTTTTGTTACATGGGCAGCAGATTAATGGATATACGTAATGACAGAGACTAAACCTCATAAATCTTGAAGCAAGTTCATTAGAAGGGCAAATTAATTTCACTTTTAAACAGAATTATGTAAAAGCCTATTGAGCTTATTTTACTAGTAATCTACTTTTTATTTGTATTACGATGGTGCCTGGAAACCCCATGCAAGTTCGAGGCCCACTGTGCTAGGCACTGTACAGAGAGTTCCTGTCCTGAGGAGGTTAGTCTAAACAGACAAGACAGAGGATAAGAGGGCAAAACAGAGATTCACAGTTGAAGAGCTGACAATAAAATACAGGTCTCTTGAGTCATAGGACAATTGCCTATCCACTGGACCACGTTGCCTCTCTCCATGCAATAATCCAAGAAATCAACTCACTGACTCGCATTATTAGTTTTGACTGCTGGTTGTATGAAAACAAATATAATTTTGAAAGTTGTGACCCAAAGCTTCCAAGATTTGTGACCCTAAAGACTTCTTTAACAGTAAGTAACAATGTGCTACAGCTTCAATAAACTAACAGAATGCCAACTGACAGAGGCTTACGAACCATAGCCCCAAACTAAACTAAGATAAAAATGTAAACCCTTGCAATACGTGCACCACACATCTAAGCAATCACATGATACTACTTGCATCAACCTTGTCAGTTTTATTCATTCTCATTTGAAATTAGATTGTACGTTTATTACGAAAGGACAAAGTTGTAAGTGTCATGCACGTTTATTGCACTATAAAAATAATTAGTCTACTACTACTAGTAGTAGCCTGTCCAGAAATAGGAATCTTTAGTTTCTGGTTGATTTTCTGACACATTGTCTATGTGTACAACACACTAATGTAATGTACAGCATTAGAGCAATAAACGGATTTTAACTGAAAATGGTAAGGAGCAGCCACCCTCTCCAACTGTACATGTCCACACGAAATTATAGGAAGACAGTACACTGACCTCATGAATTACTTCCAATACCAGTTTTCAGCAGCGATAATAGCAAATGTTTATCAACAAAGCTTTCAAAATTAATATTTATCATATAGTCTTGTATAACTAGGAGTCTTCTGCTAGGAATACTTCATTTCTAATGCTAATGAATCACTGCTGCCTTGAAAAAGGTCTCGCCTGAATCAGCAGACAACCTAGCAAGAAACCACTCCACAATCTGACTAATCCATTTACCTCCTCCTGTTGCGTGCAGGTGTGTTGCATCGTTCCCCTGAGAAGTGATGTTGGTTGGGTCGAGCTGAAGGAGGCTGCCTATTTGATGTCATCTCCCATGGTCGCATTGGTGGTGATGGGGCTGGTGATGCTGCTGTATAGTCAAAGACTGAATGAGAAAGGCGTTGTCTCTTAGGACTGGGACTATCTTCACTCTATGCAAATACAAAAAATAAACGCACCTGAGTGAGTCATACCCCAGACACACTGTTCTGTATTATTACTGCAGTTTACATCTGTGGGGGGGAAAAACTGAAGTAGACTATATACATTCAAAACAAAATACCACTTGAAGTTAAATGTCTAGTTGTCACATCATGAAGGTAATGGATTCTGCAATTAGTTTATGGCTTCCCCACCCCAAGTACATTTTTATTACAGAATTCAGTGCAATATTTTAAAAATTCTAATGCTGAGGTAGAAACAAAAGTTACCAGAGATACACAGCTAAAAAAATGTTTGTTTCAAGAGACGGTTTTTTTTTTTTTTTAAATGTATGGGCTCTTCCAAAAATGTTGCTGGCTAAGCACCAATTTCATGCCAATGGGATCCGTATGTGTCAATCATTAAATAGTCTGCCAGATGGAGTTCTAGCTCAGCATGTGCACCCCAGATCCACCAGGAGGATGATCACTATACAGCTTATTAGACATCTGATTTGTATTGCAGCCAATTTTAGTTCTGCTTACTCAGCTCAGATGTGTCTCTTGTCCTTTAACTTGTTAGCGCAAGACTGGCAATTAACAAGTGTAAAAAGAATTTGACAAAAGCGTCAGCTAAGTCAATGCAATTTTTACTTTAAAAAATTATCTGGTTGGATACCTTTTTCCTGATCTGACCACCTAGTTTGCTGACACAAAGAATTCTAATTGACTACAGGAGGCCAAATTGCTCCAATACCACCTGTGTTGACAACATCTCAAATTTTATTACCTGACAGAATAGATACCTTCTGTGGAAAGGCAACTGATGCCGAGAAAATTCAGCTTCTCTGCTATGGCCTTGTCTGTCTCCATTTCTTTTTTTACTCTCTGATAGTCCAGTTGACCTACTCATTCTTTTGCAAGCTTTCTGCTTCACACATTTAAAAAATGCACTGTTTCTCTCTGTGGCTATTTACTCTTCAAAAATCCCTGTCTTCATAAAATAGACATATGTATATATTTCATCTGCCATAGTTTGTGTTATTTTTATTAGTTTCACTAATGTTGCATTTACATTTTCAGAAGAATACTGGTTTGGCTTGAATACTCTCTTCATCTCTGACAATTAACCACATCTCTTTTACCTTCCTGTTTCCTTTTCAGTTTAGGGATATGCACAGTCTTCATATCTATTGTAGGCTAAGGATTTTACTTTCCTAAGTTTTTACTTCAGGGCCTTTTTTTTTTTCTCCCCTGCCCCCCCCCCCCCCCCCCAATCTCCCTTTCTAAAGTTAAGTGCATAGTGACAGGTTTATTTTTTATATGAAATTCCTCCCTGAGGATGCAGTACTTAAATTATAATCACTAATAGCTGTAAGGCTACAATTACTTTTTTAACCAATTCCTGTATCTCAGTTAGGAGTAAAAAAAAAAAAACAACCTTTCCTCTTGTGTGCTTTAGGACTAGGTATTCCAAGAAGTACTCTAGTAAGTCAAGCAACCATTTCCCTAAACCTTGCCCTGTTGTGATGTTTGGATGCTGGTAATTGACATTTCCCATTATCATTTCACAGATTTAGTTGCTTCTTTGATCTCCCTCAACACTGTACATTCAAAACCTATTCCAGATCAGACCACCAACTGCCTAACTTTACTAGTGGTAAGGAAGGAGAAAAGGGTGCAGCATAAAAGCATAGCAAGCAGTACCTGAGCAGTAACTTTGACATGCTTCAAGTTCCTACTTTGATTTTTAAATTTAGGTTTAAAGTTAGTGTGGTGAAGAATGAGGTAAGTCACGAAGGCAGGGTTCTATGGTTCGTGGCCAAAATGAGAGTTTTCAAAGACAGTTTTGGAAACAGGAACTTGTATACTTAAGGTGAGTGGGTCAGATCCAGAGAGGTATATGTACCGATAGGTAAATAGGGCAAAAAGGCCAGGCACACTTGGAGGCTATAGAGAACCATATGAAAACAAACAGGTGCAGATGGGAGGATGAGACGAAAGGGTTCAGTAAGCTGGCAGAGGGGGCAAAGCCTAGTGAATGGTAACAGGTATTCATTGTATTCACCTCTGTTGGTGAGAGAGGAGTTTTCAAGCTATTGTTTGGCTAACAAACTTTGATTAGTAATGCCATGCATCTGGCACCTTTCCTTAGCACTAAATTTATGCTTAAATACCCCTTCCCCCATCCCCTACCTGTCCAAAAAAGCATATTTATCCCGCAACACTGGTTCTTTTGATTATTTTGTCTCTGAAGAGATGCACTCCAAGCACAAAAGACAGCTCATGAGTTTATAGGAGATGGCAGAGATGTACCAAACTAACAAGCTGCTAGGCGGTTACCCTTCATCATTCCAAATTACTATTTAGTATATCTACTCCAAACTCCATAATATGTGCTAATTGCCTTCTATGTTAAGCAACAGTATTTCCATCCCAACTTGTCCATTAGAAAGAAAATAACGATAAAATCATTTTCTGAACTACATATAAAAGCATGCTTTTAAAAACCTAATTATGTTTTTCTGAACTGGAAAAAAAATAACCTAAAGCTAAATCCTAACTTCTTCATAAATTAGTGTCATTAAGAAAAAAACATTGGTACTTTTTCTTGGCTTTAATTAAGAAACCAATTCTCATGAGATGATTGTAACAGGGTTACAAGAGCATATTGCAAAGAGTAACATGGAATTAGTGGCAGAAACAAATCCCATACAAATTAAGATCTATTTACATTTCAATTACACTGAACTCATGGCAGAGCTGGCCACAAACAGTGTAATTTTGCAGTCTATAATACCCTAAGTTGGCAAATGCGGTGCTATATTTGTACGGTATGTCATTTGTTGCAACATTTACATCTCCCCAAATTTCATGCCAATATTCAACAGGCCAGCTCAGAGTCCCTGGACTACCTCCTTTGCTGACAGGCCATTCTGTGTTGTCTGATTTTGCTGCGGCCAAACAAGCAGCAAGAACAGAAGGACGTTGGCCTGATAGCTGTGGAAGATGCAGTTTATTTTTATTAATTACACAAATTAAAAATTGATATGACAAAAGCCAGGAACTAAAAGACTGCATTGATTCAAACATGAATTTCTAGAAGAGCAAACAACATCTGCACAAAATACAGCACATTTCATATGTCAAAGCACCAATGCCAGAAAGACTTCATGATAGGCATCCCATGTTACCACTGAAAGAAGATGAAGTTTATGCCAAGGCAGAATTAGGATTGAAATTAAATCCACAAGAGTCAGGAAATTCACAATTAATGTTCCCCTAGCAAATCTATACCCCTTCCCTTGTAACTGTGCACTATGATACCTTATCACGTAGACACACCAGTAGTGAGTCACTATTCAGCAAAGAATTAAACCCATTTGTAAAATGCATCCTTCTCTTATACTATTTAGTATGAATTGGAGTGAAATTCTGATACGTTGTTGACGCGACCATTCGTTATGCTTTTGAATACTTTTCACAGTCATTCAATGTGATTTATGTTAACGCTGCTCACCTCTGTGCTCTTATGAGAAAGGATAAGTTGCTAGTTTAGGCTTTTTATAAAAGCAGAAGTTTTTACCAAGACAATAATATTGTCATAACATTTCATGTGGTCTCCTTTCCCCCTTAAGTTGTAAAGGTTACATGGAGCGTTCTGTATCTCCTTAGTTGTGTGTTTGCCAGGTGACAGCTTGAAAATGTTACAAAACTTAGACAAGGCCTAAGATGCCTCGCCCTCCCTGAGCCCCTGCACATACCAGCAGAGCTGGGTCCTGCCGATTTAGGGTAAATGACGGTAGATGCTGCTAGGAGGCAGAAGGGAGCCACCTCCGAAGACCCACAGAATATGACAGCTAAGGGACCCCACTTGGAGGGAAGGAGATCACCACAGGCTCTTCCCCAGGCCATGTGGCTAAAGGAGACTGAGGAGCTGGGAGTGAATTCCTGACAGCAGTAAAGGGGGGAGGCAATACCCAACAGAAGAGACTGATTGCTGCTTTTGGACCACACTTATCCAGTTTGTAGGTTTAGGGGCACGATCCTTGATTAGGCTGCAAGAGGTCATGGGGTCAAAGCCACACCTGAGTCCACTGAGTGTACTTTTTTTTTTAGGCCTGCACTGGCATGCAGACAGACTAGAGATGGAATAAATGTTTCTGAATATAGTTTATACAATTCTGTACACAAGTTCGCAGAGTCCCATGAGAGTTTTTTAAAGAAACTGATGACATACAGCAGAATATCATTTTACCTTAGTTTTTAAGCACAGTAACGCCTCCAAATAAATAAATATTTATACATTCAAAATTTGAAACCTCTTCCTAAAGAAAGATCTTTCAAATAAAAGGAATCAAAGATGTGACAGGTATGTCCATGCTTAATGGATAAAGACCATTAGAGCTAGGTGTTTCTCCTATAGGAAAACATGACATGAAAAAGTACATGAAGAAGTTAACTATGTTGAACTTAGAATCCGATTATGATCTTCTGACAACCAGTTAAACTGAATGAAATTGAGACATCTGTACCTCATTTTCAGCCTGCAGACTCAAGACAATACTGCATTGATTTGTATCCTGGCATTACAATCAAAAATTAGCAATTTTTAAAATGAATGCTTAGCTCAGGGGTGGCCACACTGCGGCTCGTGAGCCACATATGGCTCTTTTACAGTTAAAGTGCAGCTCCCGGAACCCCCTCTACTCCCTCCCCCCCCCCTCCACCTACCAGACTGGGGGGAGGGGAAGAGACAGAGTTCGGGACTTCTGCCTTGCAGCAGGGTGGTGGGGTACAGGTTTCTACCCAGCAGGGTGGGGGGATCTCAGGGCTTCAGCCCTGTGGGGTGCGCCTGCCAGATCTCGGGGCTTCAGCAGGAGCGGGACTGAAGCCCCGAGACCCGCAGATGCCTCCTGTGGGGCAGAAGCCCTGAACCCTGGCAGGCACCCCCCGGCTCTCGAACTTCTGAAGATTGTCAAATGGGATTCAGAGGGTCAGTAAGTTTGGCCGCCCCGGCTTAGCTCGTATAGAACAGAGCAGAAACTGTGGGAAACCTGCAGCAAAACCCTAAAGCCTTGGAATGGGTGAATTTTCTACTTGAGCAGATATCTGTCCTCACTGCTCTTGGAGTATTGCTCATCTCACAGACCAGCAGGAGCCAAAAATGCTACTGTCAGGACACCAACACGGATGCTGACACCTTTGTCAATTACGAGCAGGCTTTTCACTGGTTTTAGCAGGCGTCCCTTTAATATAAGGTTTTGTATTTTACAAAATTTTCAGGTTTTTAATTTAAAAAGAAACATATCCCAGATCTTAGATTGAAACAGATCCTGAATCTTCCTTGTCTTGCAAATTCAGAGCTATCAAACTATATAAAACTACTACTTCTATATTAGACCTCAACATAATCACAAAAAATAGTGTAATATATTTATTTTATTCTCCACTATGAATTAATTATTCAGTGGAAGGATGGAGTTTTACAAAATAAATCTAATTTATGTCAGTTTTCACGTAGCTGAAGATACCTGCACTTCATAGTCTTACAGCACAGCCATGGTGTGCACTACACCATCAGAACACACAACCTAGCCGGTCTTGGTAATTACACTGCAACCTGTATCAGAGACTAAAAAATAAAGTTTATGAAGATTTATAGGCAACCAGATGCTTTTAAGAAATTAACAGCTAAATATTCCAAATTCAGATTTTTCTGTACAAAATTAGAAGCACTAAATCTGAATTTAAAAAAAGATATCAGTACTCCAGGCAGATAAAGTTAACACGGCAAGAGTCTTGTGTTTGCAGATATTCAACATCATATGGCAACACTGTAAATGGAGCTCCTTTAAGAAGTTTTAACATTATCTGGATGTTTGGGGCGCAGCAGTGAGGAAAAGCTGATCTTATCAAACTACTGAATTAACCAATGACCTGGTAGCTGACTGACTAGCCAGCAAAATATTAAAGCTACCCTCTTTCCTGTCCTTCCTCTGTCCCCTTTCCTTCAATTTTACCCAAGTTTTCTTTCTATCAGTTTTTTTAAGGAAGGTGTGACGGGTTGCCCCCCTTCAAGATGCCACCTGATGTGCTGAGATACCACTGAGCCCGCCTGTTCCGCCAGCCAGGGCCCCCTTTAACCTGTCTTGCTGAGCCAGCCTCTTAAGCCCACTCCAGCACACACACAGGCAGGGCCACTCTCAACTGCAGAACACCACAAACACTGAGACCAGCTCTGGGAACACAGATTAAGGGACTTGTCCCAGCACTCAGGTGCCCACCTCCCTTGGAGTGCAGACCCGAAGGTATATTATGAAATCCGCCTCCTCCCTCAATGTGGAGGAAAGTATGCACAGCCTCTTACCCTCCTCCCAGCCCCCCATATCAATTGCACAAACTGGGTTATATTATAAACAAGAAACAAGTTTAACAACTATAAAAGGTAGATTTTAATCACAGAAAAATCAAAAGATTAGGGTTGGAAGAGTTCTCAGGAGGTCTTTAGTCCAAGCCCCTGCTCAAAGCAGGACCAACCCCAACTAAATCATCCCAGCCAGGGCTTTGTCAAGCCGGGCCTTAAAAACCTCTAAGGATGGAGATTCCACCACCTCCCCATGGGAACCCACTCCAGTGCTTCACCACCCTCCCAGTGAAATAGTTTTTCCTAATATCCAACCTAGACCTCCCCCACTGCAACTTGAGACCATTACTCCTTGTTCTGTCATCTGCCAACACTGAGAACAGCCGAGCTCCATCCTCTTTGGAACCCTCCTTCAGGTAGTTGAAGGCTGCTATCAGGGAGTTCCTCTTGGATAGCCCATTCTACATAAAGATCATGCAGTGTGTAAACCTTTATGCTGGCTAGAAAGGGCTTTATGAGGCTGCTTCGGAGCCTATTAATCCTGATATTTAGTTGGTGTGAGGTGGTCACTACAGAACAATGGAATGCACATCCTTCTCCACATGGGTTAAGGGAGCTGTTTCTGCAGGATTCCTAATTCCTGTTGTCACAAGGACCACCCAAGTTTGGTCTTGAATTCAAAAGTGGTTCAAATCAAAGAACAAGATCAGATGCCCCTTCTATTTGCATCTGTTACTGCATTATTCCCCCTTCACTCTATTCACTCTGCTTCCTCAAACTGCAATCTTTAGAAGTTTTTCCTGCAGGGACAAGTCCTGACACAAAGATGTTCCGTCAACCTGAAAGTATTTTCAGCTTGGGACCCACCCCAGACAAATCAAGGTGATCCAGCAAGACTTTCAACAGGTGACAACTTTACAGGTGTCTGCTCCTCTTCAACTCCCTTAGAATGCTTTTATTGTTCTTTCTATAGCTCTTTCCAGAAGTGTTAAAATGTTCCCTTCCTTGAAAACCTCCCCCCACCTTTAGTTTAGTCTCAAATACTATAATACCCCTCACAGACAAACTAATTTAAACAAATATAAGCTGCATTACACAAAGAACTCAACACTGCATCATTTCCACCCTCTGAATAGAGTGTCCCCCTGGAGGATAACTTAGTGCTTAGTAGAAGGATAAGATTTTAAAAAGCATGCCATTGAAAGGCACACTAGAGTAAGAACAATCATTTTCTTTGCAATACTGGTTTGCATTTTCTCATTGGCCACAGGGCCATGCAAACGGTAACCCAGGCATTCAATTCTGTCACATCCTACACCACTAAGCAGCTGACCAGGTGAAACGGTCAGCCTGGAGGATCCAGAACCTGGAAAAGTCAGGAAACTCTTTTTGGGGGAGAGAAGGGTGAGTAAGGGGAATTTACTGGTAAGGAACGTCCTACATTTTTAAAGTGTCGTTAAGGATAAAATTGAGTCAAACCGCACTCAGACTGTATGAAGGAGATATGGACAGCAAACAAACAAAAAACATACAAGCTAAGTACTAGCCAAATAAGTAAACAAATAAAATTAATAAGTGAGGGGATGAGACTGATTTTTAAAAACAGAATTACAAAATTAGTGGAGGAAGTGACAAACAGATGTCCTACATTTGTATTTTAATAAAGCATTTGATATGGTCTCAATCCTAATTAAAATATAAATTCACACTGGTTTGGGTAGGATCACTTGTGTAGATTGAAAACTGACTAAAAGACAAAAAATGATAAATGACAATATCTAGTATCTGCTTAGGTACTTGTAGTTGCCCACCATCACTATAGTAACTGAGCCCCTCAAACTTCCTACTTAGCTTACATTTGATTGGCAGTGTAAAAAATCCTATGGTGCTAGGGGCTGTACAGTGGAATACCAGTGGGATTGATGTTAGCACAGGTTTGATAAAATCACTTTATTAATCTGGAGAGAAGAGTAAACATAAGATTTGCAGATGTTCCTAAATTAGAAAGTTGGTAACATCAATCACAATGGAAATACAAGAGGACAAACACAAAATGTGGGTATAAAATAAGGCGAGATTTAGTTTGGAAAAATGTAAGAGAAAAGATCGGTGTGAACATAATCCTAAATACATACACGCAGAGTCAGGGAGAAATCTGGGAAACAACAATGTTGAAAGACTGATGCTTGGCATTATTGGTGTTAAATGGGTGGATGTCATTTTGCATGTGGGCAAAAGTTTTCACTGGAACCCCAAACATCTTCCCCAGTGTCTATCCCTGCAGAATCACCCCACAATAAAAAGCTGTATACATAATGTGCAAACTGAACACAAGAGAATTTTATTTCACAAATCCACTATGAACAAAGCATTTGCATTATATTTTATCCATCTGCCCCCACACCTGACTGGGGCACCTAATTAGCATGCTGTTCTTATCTACCTACAATCATATTTCATCCTTACCTTTCTGTTTAATGCATGAAAAACAGTCAGGTATAATTTGATAGCAAACTACAGTACAACACAGGTCACGAGGGTTGAAGGTATAATTGCTCTACCCTTCCTACCTGCTGCCAGACACCAAAGACATGCTAGATTTCTTCAGAGATATCAATTAATCTTAGCCCTTATTTCCCCCCAGGCCTTGAAGCTGTGTCTGCAAATCATTTATAAAAGCCAGTTGTCTAGCCTGCCCATCAAATCTGGGGCAATGCATATTTCAGTACACTCCCACAGAAGCTCTCACAACCATGTCATTCCCAGAGCTGGGCCTCTGATATAAGCCCATGAATGTAAACTTAACAGCCTTCCCCTCTGCACTTTCAAAGAAAGTCGGCTTCCCTGGGACTCAAAAATGTCCCCTTCCACAGGCTACACTCACAATAATCCTCCCCCCGCCCACCCGCCTTTATAGCCCACACTTATTACCCGTGTGTGAGAAATCTAATTTTATCAATCTCTCATTTAACATCTTGAAGGAAGGTACGTGAACTGAGAAGGAACTGAAATGGTTACTTTTATTGCATCCCTTGGTATTTCAAAGTATCAACAAGTCAGTGCTATAAGTTAACACCCCATCCTCTCTATTTTTCACTGTAGTGATCAGTACTGCACCAAGGAATTCCTGGAGCAGGGAAGAGGGTGGAGGACCTTGGGATCAAGATGCCAAGTGGTGGAACACTGACCAGAGAGCAAGGAAAAACTAAAATGCAGACAAGAACTTTTCCTGGACATCCAAGTGGAGATGAAAAAAGTCCGACAGATCAGGTCAGGGAGGACAAGACCAGTACTACTTATGTTATGTAAATAGGATAGGTTCAGCCAGGAAGATAACATATGCTAGACTATTTCACAAACAAGAGGGAAATCAGACTTGAGGACTGAATTCCAGAGAGAAATACGTAATGATGTAAAGGCTGAAGGGATAGTTGTGCTATCATACACCTAGGTCCTGCACCTGTTCTTCCACCACTTGTCTAATATATACCACTGACTCAGACCCCCCCCCACCTATTGGACTGCCCCAACCTTCCAGCTCCCTTATGCCCATTCCAAAGATATTCCAACCCATCACATGAATGAGGCAAAGAAAACTGGAATCTCCAAGCCATGCATTATGTCCTCTTACTATACAACCCCTACTACCACTGTGACCAAATCTGTTATCCTAACTGGACATTGCAGCTGGCTTCCATGTTTATTATACAAGTGAATTCTGAAAGACTAAAATACAGCATGATTTTTGTTCTCTTTATAGGGATGTGATTTGCTATACTGACCTTAAACTCCTTCAACCTAATTAATACAAGTTAATAAATCATGAGAAACTAGCACATAAACAGCTGAAGTCCACCACCAAAGCAGATACTTCATGAAGCTGCAATTACTAATTATTGCCCCATCAATATATGTAGTTATCACACCATACAAATCAAGTCAATGGGATAATTGATAAAACTTGCATATAAGACAGAGAAAGCAGCAACAAGGTAACAAGAAATGCCTTCACAAAAACACATCGTATAATATTTAGTTTGCAGATCTACACGATCCATCCTCAATTTGCCCCTATCAGTTTGAAATTATGTGCCCAGCATTTTTAATGTATACAGCACACTAACAGCAAAGCTGTGCTAACAGAAGCGACAGCCCATGTGCAAACAGTTTGTCTGGCCTACTGCACTTAAGTGGTGCCAAGTCCTGCTGCCCCTAACTCCATTGCAGAACACCATTTTTGCTTCTACATATATTATGCAAAACTGCAACTGGCAAATATTTCAATCATTACACATTCCTCTCTGACCCGTCAACACGAGTCAAGACATTTCCATAGAGAAAGCAAGGTTCTGCCACAAAAAGATCACTCCTGGAACCTGAAGGTCATCTTTGTTTTGTTGCTACTGATTTTATAGATGTCAGAGAGGAAAAAAGGGGTGTCTCAGTGCGTACCGCGCCAAATCAGGAGTCCCCCCCCTCCGCCCCCCTTTTTGGTTTTAGCACTGGGTTCCACTTCAGCACTGAGTGCTCCATGGAACATTGGCTTTCGCTCCGAAACCCTTTACAAACCTTTTCCCCTACTGGTACTGATGCTAAAAGTCCTCCTTTAAGTGAGTGAGGGAGAATCACAAGTGGAGACCCTAGCTTCTCCATCCATACAGAAGCAGAAAATGAGAATCTGTATGTCTGTGCACCATCTTGTATGTGTCAGTGGTGAGAGCGGGACAAATCTTAAAAAAAACAAAAAAACAAAAAAAACACCACTCAAAAGGGGCCTCTGACATAGGGATACGGAAAAATATCCATATAACAAGCCTTATGGAGCAGATGCCTGTGTCTCAAGAAGCAAACTGCATCACCACCCTCATCTGCAGAGTGTACGGCTGAAAAGACAGCATCTGTGTATTTGGCTTCATTAGCCATAGCAAAAGTGGTTCTGTGGGGAACAAAGTTCCCTTTTGATAAGTCCAGATATTTTTGAAAATTATGACATCCTGGCTTTTCTTAGCCACTGCATATGAACATGATGGCCCAGTGAGGCCTGCATTCCCAAGAGTTAAGTACCCCTTTTCTGTCAATGTACTCCTAAGTTTGAGGATGGAGGAAGTGGGGAAAGATGGAGTACAAAACGGGTTCAACAAGAAACCCAACTGTTTAAATCTCTTAATCTCTGGCACATTGGCCTCCATGATCACATGCTCAGAAGAGTATTCAGACCCCTCCTAAACAGGTCTTTTTCACCTACATTTCTAGGATTCACACCTGAGTGCATTTTTACCTCTTGGCAAAAGAGTCCTGTTTTGGCAGCTGACAGGTACTGGTCAATGTGCATAATTCTGCAACAAGATGAGCCACGCTCACATGGCTCAGGAAAAAACTAGACTACAAACAAACCAAGCTACTGATATTAATGCCAGTAACATGTCCCTGCAAAGTTTTTTGATCTTGTGATCTCACTATTAGAGCATAAGGGCAATAGGAGAAGAAAGACGGAGAAAGGCAGTTCTCTCTCCCAGGAGGTAAAATGAGAAGTGAGACAGTTTTGATACATGGAAAACATTGTTCAAACTAGTCTTTGAAAACAATATTGTAGGAAAACAATGGTCTGCTAGCAAAATATTTCAAATTTGCACAGAGCTTTTCAGGTCTGGGAAAGGTACTCAGGATGTCACACCTAAATACAAGGTGAAGTGAGCAGTTAACACCTCTACAGCCAACTGCTTGAAAGCTTGTCTCTCACGCCAACAGAATTTAGTCCAATAAAAGATATTACCTTACCCACCTTGTCTCTCTAATATGCGGGGACCAACATGGATACAACATCATTGCAAACAGCAAAATATTTGTGAAGATTAGCTCAAGAAAAAAATCTGTAGAATAAGGCCATTCACTATGGATCAGTATCCATTAATCAGCAATGAATAGTGTCATACTGATCACACCAGTCCAGAGGTCTATTCTGTCCCTGACAGTGCCAGGTGTCTTAGGGTACGTCTTCACTACCCGCCGTATCAGCGGGTAGCAATCGATTTATCCGGGATCGATATATCACGTCTCGTTAAGACGCAATATATCGATCCCCGAACACGCTCACCGTCAACTCCGGAACTCCACCAGAGCGAGTGGCGGTAGTGCAGTCGACGGGGGAGCCGCAGCCGTCGATCCCGCGCCGTCTGGACCCCAGGTAATTTGATCCAAGATACTTTGACTTCAGCTACGCTAATCGCGTAGCTGAAGTTGCGTATCTTGGATCAATGCCCCCCCAGTGTAGACCAGCCCTTAGGGGAAGGAGGCTATGTCTACACTACACAGCTTTTAGAGACGTGACTGTGCCACCACAGCCGTGCTGCTTAAAGTTGCGCAGTGTACCCACTGTTTGTCAGGTCTCCTGCCGACAAAAAACTTCTACCCTCAATGAGCAGCGTTTGCCTTGTCAACAGAAGAGCGCTCCTGCCGACAACGTGCTGTTCACACTGGCATTTGTCATGGCAAAACTTTTGTCTTCAAGGGGGAGGCAAGGGAACACCTCTGAAAGACAAAAAATTATCGTTCTATTGCCAGTGTAGAAATAGCCGGAATAAGAAATCATGTCATGGACAATTATGATATAAACCAACTGCTAATGAGGTTAGCAAGAAGCTTTCCTTATGAAGAGTTTATATCCTGAAGCATAAAGGTCTATATTCCCAATTTATTTATTTTTATTCTGCATAATGTAACTCAATGTTCTTATTTTTCCATGTCTTTGTTTCCCCTTTACTGTATATAAGCTGTCAGTCCCCTCGGACCCACCACAAAGAACAAAGTTCATCCGTTTTCTATCAATCACACATCTAACATAATGCCAGAGTGCACTGCCAGTGTCTTTAAATATATACACCTTTTCTACAAACTGAATTAGATAAAGGTTTTTTTTTTGGTGGTAGAACAATATACCTATTAACATTACAACTTATTTTTTCTTTATTGTGGGTGTGAAAGGAAAAAAGTGCAATCATATTAAATCTCAGCGTGACAGGTGAAAAGCTCTTGGGATCTATAAATAAAACCAGACATTTCCTTTTAATATGCTCTCAAAATTCTAGCCCTAAATAAGCCTTAAAAGGAGCTACTAAGAAAGGCAAATATATGCAATAAACTTAAATTTAAAAGCAAGGTTCTTGTGGTAGTGACTAAAATTGCAAGTTTAGGAGTCTGTGAATAAAGTGACTATTTCTAGGCTTATAACTATTATACAGTATGCTTCCTTCAGGACGACGACACAAGATAGCAGCCATAAATCCAGTTGGACTAAGTGAAACAGACACTGTATGCTCAGCTTCCGGTATTTTACAAAGCGATTCAGCCACCTCGGGCTAAACTGGCAATATGCATACTCACTCCACCACGACCACAGCCCACTGGAGCCCAGGATAAGACATCTGGAACAAACACTCAGTCCCCACTAGAGGGAAGTGGGAGATGGCTCCAATTTTCTGAGTGCTGACTGACAGGTAATCCTGTTTCAGCTGAAAGGGACAGGAACTTCACCCCTGAATTCCAACAGGACTTTGGCTGTTGGGGAGTAGCAGCAATAATATTAGGCTTGGTCTACACTTACCCCCCAATTCGAACTAAGGTACGCAACTTCAGCTACGTGAATAACGTAGCTGAAGTTCGAAGTACCTTAGTTCGAACTTACCTCGGTCCAGACGCGGCAGGCAGGCTCCCCCGTCGACTCCGCGTACTCCTCTCGTCTAGCTGGAGTACCGCAGTCGACGGCGAGCACTTCCGGGTTCGACTTATCTGGTCCAGACAAGACGCGATAAGTCGAACCCAGAAGTTCTATTTCCAGCCGCCGAACTAGCAGCTGGGTATAGACGTACCCTTAGATACTGGTTTACAACAGGAGCGTTGCTGGAATTTTGTCTGGTTGGACTTGGTTTTGGTATAGGATTGTCTGATAAAGGAACATACTTTAGCTCTACTTCTTTACTTGGTTGCTTATTTTCTTTTATCTTGCATCATATTCCCCAGTTACCGCCCCCCCACACACACACCCACCCCTCAGGTTCCCATCCCCCAACGAACCCTTTCTCCTCCACAACTCGGGCCTGGTCTATACCTAAAATATAGTGCGACATTCCCCAGGGTACAATCTGGAATGTTAGGTAATTGTGTCCCCTCAGTTCTCCAACCTGGGGAGCACTTTACACTGTTTAACCAACCACTCCTGCTCTGCTCTCACATAGCCTCTAGCACAGGGGTCGGCAACCTTTCAGAAGTGGTGTGCCAAGTCTTCATTTATTCACTCTGATTTAAGGTTTTGCGTGCCAATAATACATTTTAACATTTTTAGTAGGTCTCTTTCTGTCTATAATATAGAACTAAACTATTGTTGTATGTAAAGTAAATAAAGTTTTTAAAATCTTTAAGAAGCTTCATTTAAAATTAAATTAAAATGCAGAGGCCCCTGGACCGGCCAGGACCTGGACAGTGTGAGTGCCACTGAAAATCAACTCGCACGTCGCCTTCGGCACATGTGCCATAGGTTGTCTACCCCTGCTCTAGCATGTAAACTATTCCCAGCTCAGTCATCTGAATGCTCTTAGCTAGCCAGTCCTGAATTATTTTGCAGAGTGACATCAGCATATTCCCAGTCCCAGACTTGTCCCCAGAAATGTGCATCTTGAACTGCCCAGCTCTTTCCTTGTGGACGATACAAGCTCATAAAAAGTCCACCATTTCATTAATAGAAAATGATATGCATAAATCCTGTTACCTCAAATGAAGCTTCTCAAACACTCCCATCCAAACACACACTGGATTAAATAAAACAAATTTATTAACTACAGATAGATTTTAAGTGATTACAAGTAATGAGGCATAAAAGTCAGAATTGGTTACAAAGAAATAAAAGGTAAAATGCAAACTAATACCTAACTTAACAAGCTAAGTGAACTTAAAGCAAAGGTATCTCTCTCACCATATGTTCTTTTGCAGTCTTATTGGCTGAATACCTTTCAGCCAGGACCCCTCCCCCAGCACAATGCTCGTTTCCTTGTCCTTCAGGCATTGTGGATGCCGTGGGTAGAAAGAAAGGGAGGAGAGAGGTGATTTTGGGCCTCTGTTCCTCATCTTTTCCTCCTCTTTGAGGATTAACTCCAGCTGGGGTACAGGTGACAGCCAGTCTGTTTATATGGGAACCTCCAGCTGTTCCATTGCCAAGACTTAAATTTCTCATTTACAACCTTCTTCTTGCCAAAGAATAGCTACTTAATCAGGTGACTGTCAATCTGGTTATGCTGACACCTGGCTGAGGTGCTGGCTTGCCTTTTGTCTCTGGGAACTTGTCTGAAGCTTTCTTCTCAGACTTGGAACATGTCTTATACAGTAGAATTTTATAACTTCACATACAATATTCCCAATCACATTTTACCGGGACAATAACGTTCAGCGGATTATGCATTTTCAAATGATACCTCAAGGCATACTTTGTACAAAATTTATCAGTCTTGTAAAAAGGATGAACATAAGGGTACAGATAGGTCGACCTATGTGTGACAATCTACACTGCTCAAAGCTGTAAAAAGTTTCACGTCCTATGCAACGTGGTTAGGTCAACCTCGCCCCTACTGACGGAAGAATTCTTCTATCAACCTAGCCCTTCTGTTGCTGTAGTAAGTGTCTACACCATGTCTACACCAGGGACTGGCAACCTTTGGCACGTGGCCCACCAGGTTAAGCCCCCGGAGGGCCGCGCCAGTTAGTTTATCTGCCGTGTCCACAGGTTCAGCTGATCGTGGCTCCCACTGGCTGCACTGTTCCAGGCCAATGGGGGCTGCGGGAAGCGGCGCGGGCTGAGGGATGTGCTGGCAGCCTTCCCGCAGCCCCCACTGGCCTGGAACAGCGAACCACGGCCAGTGGGAGCCGTGATCGGCCGAACCTGCAGACGCAGCAGGTAAACAAACTGGCGCGGCCCGCCAGGGGGCTTACCCTGGCGGGCTGCATGCCAAAGGTTGCCAATCCCTGGTCTACACACAGCAGCACAGCTGCATGACTTGTAGGGTAGACATAGGTTCCATATGATTTAGCAATGTTGATACTTCCCCTGCAAAGCATGTTTGTGGCTCCTGCCAATTCTGAACTGTTTTTCCTTTCCCAGGCCACTTACTCAGCACTTCTGTTGGCCATTACCACACAATGAGACTACCCATCACTGGGAGCAGCACTCTGCAGTGCTACCAATGGAAAAGCTGCACAAATCAGGTTGATTAATAACAGTGCAGAAGCAATCAAGCCCCAATCAAAGGCTTCTCCATCCATGCTGGGGCTTAGTCTTAGGCAGCAGGAGAATGGCAACTCCCATGCAGGAATGCAGGACTTGCACAGAAAAAGCATAAAAATATGTGCAGGTCAAGAGATCTGCCCCAGATGGAATACATGTAACAGACAGTCGTTAGAAAGAAGTCTTGCTTACAGAATGTTATGATGAAGTTAAAAATCAGACTTAGAATGGAAATCAAGTTACAACATTAACTACACATAGTCTAAATATAAAAATCATTGTGCCGGGTTAGCACTTTACATATGCCATTTTGCTTATTAATCTCTATGAATTAAAATCCTCTTTTGATATTAAAATAACTAGCATTTAGGGCAGTGGTCCATTGTAGTAACATTTTAAAAAATTGTTTCCTGGTTGTCAGTTATTTTACATTTAAAAACCAGAATATATAATTGCTGCATGTGAAAAAAGGTGAGACAACATAGGAAACTTAATTTTTTTTTAAATCTAAAAATTTAGTTTCCCATTCAGCACACTATAATGCATAAATATCCTTAACAAAAAAGAATCCGCAAATTGTAATCACCAAGGTTATGCATTTAATAATTTTCCATGTATATACTCATACCACAAAAAAGGGCACTGCATATAAAGATGGAACACATGCATTACATCTGAAGCAACTATTTTTGTAATGCTAAAGCAACTTATAAGAATTAAAGAAAAGCATAGCAATCTCAAAGTTCTTCAAATTGAATTTCAATGGTATTTGCATGTCAAAGACAGAACACTGAATGGATTCCTTTTAAATACAAATTGCTGCGTGCAAACAGCAATTCAAATCTTTTGAAATATAAAAACATTTTGCATTCCTTATTTTTTCAAAGAAATGAATTAAACCAATGTCAATACTACTAAACAGAAACAAAAGGTAAAGTGTGTTTATTTTAATGTTACATCAAGGTGGATTTTTCCAATTAGAGACGGTTACCTAGTATTTTCCATAAATTATTCTTTTTATTACTGTGATTTGGATAATCAACCATACCTCCTTAAAAACCAAAAACACTGCTTCCTAATCATAAAAACCAAGATTAACAGTAAAGAAAGGCATGCAATCTGTTTTTATGAAGACTGGCTAAATTTGCTACTTTAAATCTCAATTTATTGTCTCACTCTCGAAACATTTAAATCAATTTCAGTAGGATATGGATGGTATGATGTAAACTAAATAGTCTGAAAACAAAAACTGCACCTTTTGCAAGAATTTCCTGAAAAATTAAAATTAAACACACTATGCTAAAAACAGTGCCTTGCATAATGACAGGTTTCAGAGTAGCAGCTGTGTTAGTCTGTATCCGCAAAAAGAACAGGAGTACTTGTGGCACCTTAGAGACTAACAAATTTATTAGAGCATAAGCTTTCGAAGCCCACGAAAGCTTATGCTCTAATAAATTTGTTAGTCTCTAAGGTACCACAAGTACTCCTGTTCTTTATGCTAAAAAGCAATACTTGACATCTCACCATTAAATACGTACAGACTATTTCTCTCTCTGAAGGAACTGCAGTTTTAAAACCTATATAGCAAAAGTTACCAAATTGTGTTTTTGTGTAATAAGAATATTTACAGTTTCATAACAGCTCATCTTCAAGTTACCTACCAAGATCGGAATTCAAGTGTCCACATTTTTGATATCACCACCACCACCTAAATCAATACAGAGGAGATGATGCTAACAGTAGTTCTTGGGTATACACAGAATCCTGAACTCCAATTCTGGTATGTCAGGACGAAGTTAAATTTCAACAATTTAAAATAAAATGTGTAATTTATTATGGAGAGTGTGGTCATTTCTCTGTTAAGGCTGAAACTAATTTACCACTAAGTATTACTGAAGCTGTTCCCTGGTAACTTTGCCAATATTAAAAACTAATCTACCTCAACATTTTATACTGCACATCTTTCCCAAGGGTAATTTTTTCTTTTTGTAAGGAGCAGGGAAGAAGGGAAGTCTGGTGCAAGTAGAACAAAGTGTTTTAGAGATACTGGGTTTCAAAAGAATAAGGGGACATTCAATTTTGAGAAACTGTTCTAATTCTTTTTAGACTCCGCATATCTCCAAACTGTGGAATGACAGGATGGGCAAATACACTCATTAGTGGCCTGACAGTTACTTGCATTCTAAGGCCTGGTCTACACATAGGCTTTGCAATAAAATAACTATTTCAATTAGGTGTATTTTTTTTAATCTATGTAAGTATACCAATACAACCTCTAGGATGGACAAGTTACACCAGCATAAAGGTGCTTATAACCAATACAGTTTATTCCCCTTCCCATGTGGAATAAGGGCTTGTCTATGCTAGAAAGTTTTACCAACAAGACTTCTACCGGTATACTGCTACCAATGCAGCTATTTTAACAGACTGCATTCACATTTGGACTGACAAAGCAGACTGGGGAGCTGACCAACATAGGGGGTCAAGATCCGGAGTTAGACTAGGTGTATGTCTCTCTCTCTCCAGTTTTCATACTCCTCTTCCTTTCATCCTACCCTCTCCCATTTTTCTTTTGTTTCTCTCCCAATCCACACACACTACAGCTTTGTCTACATAAAGACATTTTTAAACAATTTTTCATAATCGAGTAGGCTAATGTGATGCTGACAACTTTGCAGTCAGTGCAGATGAGCACAAGTAATGCTCAGAATGCCCAGTAGGCAGGGTTAGACGTTACACTATGTTGAACAAGCCCCATTCCTGCCTGCACTGTCACAGTCGGCATCATGTACCCAACTGTATTGTTAAAAAATAACACATTTAAACATGGTAATGTTTCCTCATGTACACAAAGCCTATCTGGAAAGCAGGTCATCAGGCCAGTACTACAGGACCTATATTAAATGGTTTCACTCTTTTTGGAGTTCATCAGCTGTAGGTAACGGCCTAAATGTTAAAGACTTAGATTAATTAAAAAAAAACACACAAAAAAAAGGATTCAGGCTAACATACTATCTTATTCTTCCTTCTAGTTTGCTTTTTGGACACGCCCTTTGCTCTCAGTAGCTCCTGGGACATTTTCTGTGACTTGTGAAATACTCACTACGAACATGCTAATCCAGGGGTTCTCAAACTTTTGTATTGGTGACCCCTTTCACACAGCAAGCCTCTGAGTGCGACCCCCCTTTATCAATTAAAAACATGTTTTAATATATTTAACACCATTATAAATGCTGGAGGCAAAGTGTGGTTTGGGGTGGAGGCTGACAGCTCGTGACCCCCCCATGTAATAACCTCGTGACCCCCTGAGGGGTCCCGACCCCCAAGTTTGAGAACCCCTGTGCTAATCATTGGCTGCAGCCTGAACTGGTTTTGCTGTTCCCACATAACCTGTGCTGGGAGGCAACGATATAACAGCTTTAACCTAAGCAATGTGATAACTTTAACCAAGACACTACAGCAATGCTTAAGTAAAAAGTGTGATAGAAAGCTAGGGAAAAGTATCAGAGTCACATTTTAAAACTAAAGTAAAAAAACATGGATCAGCACTGAATACGAGGGTCATACCCTGAAAAATGGATCACCTGCAGGTCCTCTAACTTTCAAGAAGGGGTGTGCGTTGTGTGGGGGTATGATTTTTATTTATTTATTTTTTTTTTTTTTTTTTTTGTGCTTATGATCCATTTTCAGGCTAAGGGAAGTCAAGTAAATTTTTCAACCTCTAACAGTTTATATTACAAACCTAACAGATGTACAGAGTGACATGGACAGAGAGCGAAAGCCTCTCCCTCTGTAGCATTAGTGGGGAGGGGGGAAGAAGGGAGAAGAGAGCTCTAAACTAGGCAGTCTTCGAATCCCAGCCTCATTCAAGCCCTCATGGCCCCCTGAATCCTCTTCACTCGCATTCTCACACACTGACTTGTACTTTTCATAACTGGAAAAATGTGTAAAAATGCAAAGTGACAAGAGATACTAGTTGAGATTTTGCTTCCTGTAAGGGTCTAGGGCCCTGTGATGCTGTAGCTGGAGTGGGAGCAATAAGCCCGAAACCAGGGAAGGGGGGGGGGGGGGGGGAAAGGGGAGAAAAGGGGACAAGAAGGGTTTAATCTCCAGTAGACAAGAACCCTTTGGTGCAAGCCTCCCATAACTAAACTCTAGACCTCAATGCCCCCAGTCCTTTGTCCTCCTGGAGGGGGAGGCGGGGGTGCAAGAGAAGGGGGAGAGAAAGAGAAAACACACTAGATTGAAAAGGGTTCCATGGCCAAATATGGAGAAACCTTGCACTAGAACACGCCTTCCCGGAAGAGCTAAAATGCTCTGCTAGACAGACAATCTGGTGCAAAACAATCTTGTCTGGGCTCCCATCCTCTCACACACTTCTTACGCCAATGCTCATCCCCATAGAACTTTGTTGTTTGTCTTGATAAGCATGCCCCACCGGGTCATTTACATTTTATGGTCCTAACTGCCCTTTCACCACTGCAGCCGCCCCTCTTCTGTACAGATAAGGTACATCCCACTAGACATTTATCTCAAACTCCAAAGCAAAAACAGGTAAGTCTACTCTTGTCCTGCAAAACTCAAGAAAAGCCTGCCACCATAGAAAATCCCAGATCTAACAAATTTTTCTATAAAAAAAATTCTTGGAGCTTAGTACTATATAAAAAAACTTTATGCACCATGTACACATTTTTATGTCTGCTTCATTTTTAGACTTCAAAGTTCCTTTTTGAGAAAAAAAGTTGTCCCCAAAAAAATCTACAGTGACTGAAGAGTTAAGGACACCAAGGGCAGGTGAAGACAAGACATACCGTTAAGCACATGATGAAACAATAACAATGAAGGAAATCATAAGCTAAGGCTACATAAACAACTCTAATACTAATCTTACCATAAATTCATGCACACAGCACTGAATCAAGAAAAATCTCAATACCCAAATCAAAATTTCTTTCTATCTGCACTTGCAGCTCTGTTAGACTTTATGGGCCAGATTTCAAACACTGGGGCCAAATTGTTAATAAAGTGCTTAGCACATATCAGCTCTAACCAAGAGCAAACTATTCAGATCCAAGGCATCTAAGAAAATAACTGGGCAGAGGAGAAGATCTTGTCTTATTTTTTGCACTCACTTCAGAGAGCACATTTTCCTCAGAACCTTGCTGAAGATTCCCAGATGTTCCACCTCCTCGAGGAAGAGAACTAACACCAGGAGTTGCGCTCTCCATGCTTACTGTTCCCTTCTCTATAATTTGCTCTCACTTCTTCCGCCTTCCAGATCATGGAAGGGACTATCAGAAATTGAAGGAGCTGAAGGGGCCAGACACAAGACTGAGGTGAAAGACTTTGAGAAAGGGAAGGGGGCTACAGTTCTGGGGTCTGCTGAGTATGCCCATGAGAAAGTTAGGACAAAGGACAGACAACACAGTGATTTCAGGAGTAAGGGCTGGATATACTGCTGCAGCTGAGACAGAGACATCCTGTGCGGCCATGATTACTGAGTGGATGAGAGAAGCCAACAGGGGAAAAAACAAGGGAGCTATCAGGAGCGAGGTGACTGGAGGTGGTGAGAGCTGGGAAGTACTGCTAGCAGTAGGGGGAGTTTGGAAAGCAGTAGCTTGAGTTAGGCCTTTTGAACTAACACCTGGCCCCTGCCAAAGCTCTAGGCAAAGCAAGTATCACTTTAGGAAGAACAGCAGAGACAAAGGCTCTGGCTGATGACGCTGAATTCTGTAGTCCTGCAAGTCAAGCTGAGAGAAAAGCTGCCTTCTTGGCCATTTCGCTGCTGTAAAGCCAAGCCTCTAGAGGTGAGACCTGGTGAGGTGGCTAGAAGTTGCCCCACGACTCTGCTTCTTCCATTCAAAGTGAAAGGCAGTCCCAGCAGCTCCAGTCTACTGGTCCTGAAGTAGTTACCAACAGGATTGGAGGTACTGAGAGTTTTCAGCTCCATTCCCTTTCCCACCCTTTGTTTTCAGTGAGTGTATCTGAAGAGCTGCTGCAACTGGAGCTTCACTGCAGAGAAGAAGAAAAACAACTGGTTCTAGCACACCTTGGTGCCCTCCTCTCAGTCCTATCAAGAAATGAGGCAAAGCGACTTGCTTAGAATGATCTACTGGCATCTGAGGAAAGCAGAAACCCATCCATTCCCAACTGGAGTTCAAGGGTACAGAAGCATTTATGCAGGAAGCATAGGCATTATCCTTCTGTGGAGAGAAGAGTGGAGTGGGGAGGGAGAGAGTGCACGCAAGGCTTTCATGGTAGCATGTGGACCATACTCAGTCCTTTGTTCCCTTAGGCTTTGTCTAGAATAGGATTTAAATGCGTAACATTAGGTCACATTAGCTTGACGTAACAGCTTCTAAAATGCCAGTCAAGACAAGGCAAGCCATACTTGAACATGTGCTAAATTAGTCAAGTTAAAGCTTAGCTTCTTTCCTAGGCTTATACTGAACACTCTTCAATTAAGGTGCAAGAAAGCCCACTGTGCACACCTCAGATCCACAATAAATCTTCCAAAACCAAGGTAAGACCATATTTGACATTCAACCACTCAACACATGCTTTCAGGCCTCTCTCTATACATCATAAAGAAGCATAAAAGGACAAAACACTAATTACTGAGACTAATCTCACAACACTGAGACGGGAAAACTCATGCGTCAAGAAGAGCCACAATACTCCTGAAATAAAAAGTACGCTCAAAAATAAAAAAAAAAGCAAGAGAATGCAAAGGAACTAAACCACAAATATGGGAATATAAGAAAGAAAAAGACCCAACCTGCAATGGAAACTGGAAGCCTAAGAGAAAGAGGGGCAGAATATGGGTACCTTTGGGGGGGGGGGGGGGAGAAGATTTACAACAATTTTCTGTTTTTAACTCTAATTTTTTAACTGGATATAGGAGGTAACAAAATCAAACTGACACACTTGAAAGTCTGAGGAAGGGAAGAAACAACCCTGAAATTAACCCCAGCGAGATGATAATGGATTGCACAACCCGATTAATAACTATAAACAATGTATAAAATAAACCAAAAAGCTTACACTTCACAAAAACTGTGATTAGAATAAAATTGAGCCTTTTCCCTTGTAAATCAAATCCCAAAATTGGAACAGTTTAAAAAAATTAACGGAAGTACTATAATGCGTTCACGCAGATATGCATTAAACACTGGTTTCAGACAAAGCTCCTTTGGGCACAGGCTCGCTTGTTGTGGCACAACCTGCCCAATGTATAATGCCATATATGTGGAAAGCTCATGTGGAGTTTTGCAGGATCTGACTTAGTCACTTTTTTTTATGTACTGGCAGGGCCAGGGCACTGGAAGAATTAAAGAGGGCACAGGCTGTGGTGTCTTCAGAATGCTTATGACACACTGCTTTATGTCTCCATTTCATCTGACCTGGCCAAATCACTGAATGGCTTTATTCAGTCTTTGGGCAAGACAGGCATGGATGCGAAGTAGCTAGCTTAATCTAGACTAAACTACAGTGATGCTGATTATCTGGGGAAATCCGTCAAAAAATAAGGCAAGAATACGACCTGCCCCCTTTGAAAGGGAGACAAGTCTGCCATTTATTGATCATGTTCACAATTCAGAGATCTGGCTGGACACCCAGCTGCTATGCAATCAGGTTAGGTTATCACTCATGTACTGCCAGGAGGTGGCGACCATTGTTTACTGATCCATATCTTTGTTACCTCAAGACAAGACATTATGATGCACTCTACATAAGGATACATCTTAAAACTATCAGGAAACAAACTGGTGCAGAATGCAACAGTCAACTAGGTAAGCAGAGTACCTCGCTACAAGTATATTCAAACTTTTTGCATAAACAGTGGAACCTGACAGAAGAGGTTATTTTACCTCTGTTTGACACTGGTGCAGTCACTACTGCAATACTGTGTCCAGTTTGGGTGCCCACAATTCAGGAAGGAAGTTGATAAATTGGAGAGAGTTCAGAGAAGAGCCACAAGAATAATTAAAGGATTAGAAAACATACTTTACAGTGAGACACTCAAAGACTTCAACCTATTTAGTTGAACAAACGGGGTAAGGAGTGACTTAATTATAGTCTATAAGTATCTACACTGGGAACAAATATTTAATAATGGGCTCTTCAACCTAGCAGAGAAAGATATAACATGATGCAGTGGCTGGAAGTTGAAGCTAGACAAATTCAGACCATAAATGATGTATAAATTTTAACTGCAAGAGTAATTAACCATTAGAACAATTTATCAAGGGTCATGGTGGATGCTCCATCACTGACAATTTTTAAATGGAGGCTAGATATTTTTCTAAAAGATCTGCTCTAGGAATTATTTTGGGGCAGTTCCCTGGCCTGTGTTACACAGGAGGTCAGATTTGATCACAAGGTCCCTTTTGGCCTTAGAATCTATGAACTTCTGCTCAACTGGGAATCCCATAAGCATTGGTGCCGATAAATATAAGGTGTTGGTTTGACACAAAGCTCAAACAGTTTTGAATCTACCTACCTGAGACCACCTCTCTCTCTCTCGGCACCTCCCCACCCCAATGAAGGTCAGAAGAGATTTTCAAGCTGAAGCCCCATTAGGAAGGAGTTGTTGACTAGGTGTTCTCTGTGAGAGCCTCTGGACTTTTGCATTTAATTCCTACAACCTTGTCCATAATACTTCAAAACTTGGGGACCTTGACAGCAAACCACAAAGCTAAACTTCCCCAGGCATTTGAGCTGCTGGAGATGGAATTATAATGCACTGTTATATTTGGGTATCAGTTTTTATTGTACTTTTAAATAATGAGGACATCTTGTCCTTGTTTTAACATATTGTATAAATCCAAATAAATAAATATAGATAAGTGAGCATCAATTTCCCCCCTAAATTTAGTGGTCAAAATCATGTTGTCTTACCTGCTGGAAACTTATGTTTGTACACCAATATAAACTTCTAAGATGGCCCTCCTGTAGAGGTTAGTTCCAAAGAACATTTGTATTTATGCTTCAAAATGTTTATTTTTTAGTAGACCACAGCATGAGATTAATGCATGTCGGTACACTTGCTGCAAAAAACACAACCACATCATCAGTTTTAGGAGTCCTTTGTAGCAGAAATGTCCCAAGCACAGGAATTTCCACAATCCTAATTCATTTACTCCCTTCTGTACCAAACTCCCTCTTGACAAGGTGAATAAAAGTTAAGCTATAAACTGTGGAAAATGTAGATTCAGTTGTAATGGTATTTTAGAAGCAAGAAACAGCAAACATATATCAGAAAATTACAAGTGTATTAAATCTGATTCTCTGCTATATATGGGGTCAAAATATGCAAATAACTTCAAGCAATAAGGTACAGTATTTCAGTAAAAGTTACCAAACACCAGAATTGTCCTATATGCACTCAAAATAAACAGCAGGCTTCTGTACAACAAAAGACATTTCTAAGAGACTGTGAGCAATTCCTCACAGAAGTGTCAATGTTTTCCTTTTCATAAAGAAGTAAAGGAGATGAAGATAATAAACTAAATAAACTGTATTGAGAAGATCTTTCTCTTTGGAACCTTTTCCTGCAGTAAAACCTGAAATTCTCCTTACACAACCACCACCATAAACTTTACTTCAGCTGTTAACCAATATTAGTTTTGCATATAAATATATTATCTCAACAACAGTTTTGCAAACAGTAGATGAGATCAAAAAGATCTAAAATGAGGGGACATCTGCCCAGCAAAAGTAAACTACAAAATTAGATGTGGCATTTCCAAAAAATCCCAGAAAACCCAACAAAACAAATGAGGAGCACAGCCATCTCACTTAACATAAGAACTGCCCTACTGGGTCAGACCAAAAGTCCATGTAGCCCAGTATCCTGTCTTCCGACAGTGGCCAATGCCAGGTGCCCCAAAGGGAGTGAACAGAACAGGTAATCATCAGGCGATTCATCTCCTGTCGCCAATTCCCAGCTTCTGGCAAAACTTGAATAAGCTACCAAAAGAAAACGACGTCTTAGAAAACTAAGCATTATCACAGCCACAGCACACGCACTTAGGACTCCAGTAGATAAAAAATACATCCCATTACAAAAGGAAGAAGGGAGTAACCAGAATAAGACCATTACTATGCCATTGCAAACTGCAGCCTAGAGGGAGTAGGACCCTGACCCTGAAGGTAATCTCTACCAGGAAGCCAGCCCAAAGAAGTCTGGGCCGTAGCTTAACAACACCCATTACAGATGCTCTGAAAATAATTTTGTTTTGGTGTTACATTTGTCTCCTTTGTTTGCAAGCAAAATATCATGCTTTAAAGACTCTTAGAACCAAACCTATAAAGCCATCACAGATAGAGTTAGTGGTAGGATACTGGTCTTGTCTGCAGACACAAGAAAACTGTAATTATATATGCAAATTATATAACTTGTAAATCCCCAGAACAGCATCCAAGACAGATGAAAAACAAATACCAGAAGGAAAATTTAGGAACTGGAAAACCTATTGAAGCAGAATGTACTTTGCAGAGTTAACTACTGACCGAATGGAAAGTGGAACTGTGTGTTTGCACTTGTTTGTGAGACTGTCGATTAGGAGAAACCCCAACTATTTCCCTAATCTTAATTCACTACATTGGTCCTCCAGAGATCATAGATTACTTTAAAACGCGGTTCACCCTCCTGCATCTGGAAATAGAAAAATGTTTGCCGGAGACACATTAAATGACAAAGCCTCCATCAATCCCACATATAGTTACACACAAAGATCCCTTGTTTTTTTCCCCTTGTTGTTTAGGCGGCGGTGACCGGCAGGGGGAGTGCCTTTTCAATTGTTACACGTCCAATTTGGTGGAGGGTCCCTCAGTCGCCGACGGTCTTCGGCGGCGGGTACTTCCTTCTTTGGTGGCAAGGTTTATTACCCGCCGCCGAAGACCATCAGCGACTGAAGGACCCTCCGCCAAAGACTCGGACGGGTGAGTGTAACAATTGAAAAGGCGTTCCCCCTGCGGCAGTCCCGATATTTTGGAATTCTCATCTGGTCACCCTACCTAGCTCCATTAGCCCCTTAACCAACACAGGATAATGAAACGAACCTCCTTCATAACGCACTTTGAGATCTATTGATGAAAAGCACTATAGAAAAACTAAGTTTTAATGCTACTTGCTGTATGTGGGCAAAAGATACTTAAAGTAGTATTGTCATGTGATTGGAGACCATACTGTGTAAGATTCAACTGTAATCCTCATTTGAGATCTATGGACGAAAAACCAGGTGTTATTTCCCAACCTGCGTGCCTAACTACAACTTTGACACACTACTACTACCACCATTTTTTTTTTTTGCATAGAATCCATATCATTCATGAAGTGTTTTCTTACAGCAGAATTAATAACTTAATGTCTATAATTCAAAGTGATGTCACTGGCAAAGTCATCTTCAGGGCTTATGCAAAACATAACACATGAAAACAATTTTAATAAGACCATCCACGAGCTTTAAAAACAAGCACCAAGGCCACTGACATACCAAGGACACTTATCCCACTTGGGTCGATATCTCCCAGGGAAATAATGTGTGGCTTAGAGAGGCAACAGCTCCTACCATCACTGCATCAACACAGGTGCAGAGGAAAAGCTGTTCAGCCTGCATTTTTTAATGAAAACCCATATATTATAAACAGTGGGGGTCTGCAGTGATGGTGATTTTGATTTATTACAGTTTTAAATGGAGCCTCAAAAAAATCACAGGAATCCCATCCACAATCAGAGAAGGAGAAAACCCTGTCTTATTAAAGAGTTCTACTTGTAGATTTTTAAGGCCAGACCATTTAGATTCCCTAGTCTGACCTCCTGCATAACGTAGGCCAGGTAACCTTGCCCCATAACTTCTGCTTGAGCTAGAGTATATCTTTTAAAAAGATACACAGTCTTGATTTAAGGACATCAAGTGATAGATAATCTCTCAGAGGCCACCTCCCTCCCCAACCACGATCCCCATTCACGATCAGGCTACATCTATGTGGCAACTACCACTGATCATACTATTTTCCAGATACTACTTGGAATATTTATGTATTCCATTTTAACTATTAAATGCAGTAGAGGTATTTTCTCCTTAGCAAAAGATCTTTATCACATTGCTTTTGCTCTTCATCTCACGTTCCTTTCCATCTATTCTGTTTCTTTCTCCCAATTGCACATGTTCAGCAGACTGTTCCCCTTCTTCCTCTGTCCCTTGCACCTATTGCCTGATTCCCATCCTCTTGGATATTCCCCTTCCACTGGAGAACCTTAGCCCTCATGGTGGTAGCCCTAAAAGCAGCGGTTTCCTCTCCTATGGAGCAGTGGTCCCTAATGGTGGCAGCAATGCTTCCATTAGTGATGAAAAAGCTTTACTAATTTGCACTTGTTAGTCCTACAGAGCAATGAGAACAGAAAAGAAAGAAAGATTGACTATATGAACAGAAATGTTAATTAAGTTCTAACTGAATGGTCATATTCTGGCCTCAGTTTCACCTGTGCAAACTAATGAAGAGAATAAGGTTGCACAGGTATAACTGGGAAGAGAATCTGGCCCACTGAATCTTTATTACTGAAGATACAGGAGCCAGAAAAAACACAGCATGACTGGGATCTCAGAGTGAGTTTGCTGGGCTGGAGGACAGCAAAAGTATTTGTGTATGTAAAACAGCATATATTTAGGGTTGAAAGGATTAGATTTATCAGTAAATGTTGATAATTGTCCATTTCACCATATATACACCAACTGAAAAATATTTCCATCAATGATAACTGAAATTTACATTTAGACAAAGAAAAAATGGTGCTTGAGAACTCAAGAGTTTGATTTTCAAGGCCATTTTCTTTGTATATATTTTAACATATATTGACAATTTTTACTTCTTCAATTTCAACATCTACTGTTATTAATTATCTGACCCACCATAATTTTATGCAACTGTGATAAAAGCTGAATTGATAAAAATTGAAAAAAGCTTAAAAACAAATATATCTGTCAAAATTATTTTAAAAAATTGATTTCTGCCTACACATAGTTTATCTAGACATCACTGAGACCAATCTGTAAACTCATAATGCCATTTTTATAGTAAATTTTCATACTGGAACTGCACTTTCAAACATATGCATAGGCAGGAAATTAGCAAACTTTTTTGATAATTTTTGCTTGCTATCAAGACCCATTAGCTTAAACAGGTGCATCTCGCTCTCAAGTATAGAAGCAATTTTAAAACATGCTAAAAAAATCCATACATTTCTCAGATGACTATATCTTTCTCCCCTAAAAATCCATTTTGAGTCATGTTAGAATGAGACATTATGTAAAGTGCACTTGTGTCTCTACCCTATTACAGCTCTGGGATCACCTGGACCATCTCCTAAATTAACAAAACCTCCTAAGTTAGAGATTTATTTTATTATTATTATTTTACTAG
Organism: Terrapene triunguis; assembly: GCF_002925995.2. Classification (NCBI taxonomy): domain Eukaryota; kingdom Metazoa; phylum Chordata; order Testudines; family Emydidae; genus Terrapene; species Terrapene triunguis. The sequence continues at coordinate 15,459,690 of NW_020699449.1, read as the reverse complement.
CACAGAGGATTTTCAGGAAAACCGAGCAGTCTGCAATCAAGGAAAATAGTATAAGAGATCCATATTCCTTGCAGAAACTGTCAAACAACTTATATCCCTGCCACACCAACCTCTCTTCTATATCCCACGGGACACTTTTTCCTTTCCATTGTTTCTCTCTCCCCCCCATTAAACACGCCTTGCTTTGTGAAATCCCAGTGGAGTTGCGCGGAGGCCTGGGAGGCTCAGTGAGGATTTTAGAGACGAGGGGGGAGGGCACCAAAGGCGGGTGCAGTGTGAGAGGCGGGAGGTGTTCAGTCAAATCATGGGCTCTCCAACCCCACCCCAGCGCTGACAGCTCACGGGGGGGGGGGCTGTTTCCCGGACCGGCTCCGTCCCTCTCCCCCTTCCCACGGCGGAGGACCCCACGCCGGGCACAGGGCCGGGGCGTTAGGTTCCCCAGCTCTGTAATACCATTGACAAGCCAGGGCCCGGGAACCCAGCAGCACCGCCCGGACCGGCCCGGGACCCTCCGAGCGACGCCTCCAGCCCGGCCCGGGCCCTCCGCCGCCTAGTCCCTCACAGCCACCCCGCGCTACGGGAACGCGGCCCGGGCCCGGGCCCGGCCCCGGCCAGCAGCACACACCGGAGGGGCCACGCCGAGCTCCGGGCGGGCTCGCAGCAGAGCCACCCCCTGCCCCCGCCAGCCAGGAGCCCGGTACCTGCGGCCGCTCCGCCACCGCCCGCCCCACGGCTACCGCCAAGGCGCCGCCGCCGCCTCCTCGCGTATCGTCCGGGTCCCCCCCGCCGCCTGGGCCGGGCCTGCGCCGCCTGCCCCCGCCGCGCGATCGCTTCCGGGAGGGTCGGCCCGTCTCCTTCCTGCCATCGCAGGGGCGCTCCCGCCCCGCCCCGCCAGCAACGGCGGCGCGTCACCCACCTGGCTGCCCCGCCCGCCAATCAGGGCGCGGGGAGGGGCCGTCCGGGCCACGCCCCTTCCTCCAAGCGCCGCGGAGCGCCCTTTGTTGTCGCTCGAGGCGCGCGCGGTGGGGGCCGCAGCGACGGGCGAACACCGATGGCGCCAACGCGTTCCACAGCCGCACGCCGAGGGGCGGACGGTGCACGCGCTCACACGAGGGCGGAGCGCGGCCGCGCTGTTGGCCGTCAGGCGGCTGCCCGGCCGCTTTAGGAGAAGGGGGCGGAGCCTGCGTGACACGCCCTTTCCCCGCCCCTTTGTTTGATTGCCCCGCCCTCCCACGGGGGCCTCAGGCCAGCCGGGGGGGAGGGGTCCACACTCCATGGTCCCTCCCCCGCATAGCCAGGGGTCCTGACCCAGCCCCCCCGCCCCACTCCTACGCTCCTCCCCCCCCCCTACAGGAGACCAGGCCTAGCCTAGGGGTCACATTCCCAGGTCTCTCCACATCATCCCCCCCCCGGACTGTCCACACCTCAGACCCGACCCTGTCTGACATTCCTACACCTAGACATCACCCTGTCCAGCAACAGCTGTGCCCCTTCCAGAAACACCCGCACCGGCCCCCTAGGTACGGGCTGTTCACGCAGCCCTACCCACGCTGGGGTGTCTGCCCCTTGCTGTGAGTATCACCGCCTGAGCCCCTGGAGCTGCACACCAGTGCTGTGTCAACAGCAGCAACCGCTTCCACACGCCTGAGACGGTAAGGACTTGCCTAAAAAGCAAAGGACATTCCTGACCAGTGACAACACATGACCCTGAAATTACGCTGTTTGACTCTCAGATCCCTAACTCTAAATGCCTATTAGCAATGTCTTCTAAATGAAAACACATTCAACATGGAAGTCATTGAGAAACACACATGGAACTTAAATGTTTTTAACTTTTTTTTTTTTTAAAAAAAAAAGTTAAAAAGTTACCAAAGGGACTATGGTTTTGTCAAATTACAGCATTCGATGCAGGCAGACAACCCGTACAAAAGGGTATGTACAAGAAGGTTTTGGAGATAGCAGAAAAAGCTATGGTATTGTTTTTTTCCTTTAAAACTTTGGAAGGAATAGTACTTAAAACTCCTCAAGTTTATCCAGGCTTCCCCAAAAACAATAAAAAAAAAAGTATTTTAATCTGCACTGAGAAAAGTCACACTTGTGTAAATGCACTTTTACAGAAAGGAATGTCAACTTCATATATTCAACTTGATTCAAAAAATTAATATCCAGAGTTTATTAGGAATCGCTCATGCAAGGCACAAAGGTAGCAACTCTCTTTCAAGAGACAAAAGAATGAGACCTTGGGTTTGAGCTGATTTCTGGTACCTTTTTCAAAAAAGAAAAAAAGGCTTAAATCTGCATGACGATGAAGGAAAGTACCAGATGTCATTCCTACCCATCAAGAACAGTAAACAGAGAGCATTTTCTCTTTTACAATCTGCTTCAGTGCACTGTACTGGTGCAAGAGCATATGCAGGTGCAGAAGATAACTGAAGTGGGCAGTCATGATTCACAGAAGATGACAACAATAGGGACAGAGTAGAGGCACAGAATGTACTCATGGGTAACCAACCTGTCCTCCTAGCAAAACCCAGGGTTAGCCAGAAATAAGCAATACAACAACAAAACACTTAACATCCTCTCCCCCCGTTCAGTGTGAATAAAGTAAAGAATGGGGAGGAAGGTTGGTGTGTCTTTTTTTGAGAGTGGGACCAACCAACTTAACATTTTGGTGCTTTGACCAAAACCTATAGTCAATCACAGAGAGGAAATAATATATCCAAAAAAGCTGTCTGAGCTCAAGAAATATCAGACTAGATTACTCTGGCTTTCCATAAGGTAGAAAGTGTGCAAATGTAACAGAGGAAGAAAATCATGATACCCTTCACGCATACTTGACATTTAAATCAATCCAGATTAGTTTTTTCCAAACATTTTCTATAAGTGGATCCCACATCCTCCACCGGTATTTGGGAGCCAAAAGATTCACCAAATTAAAGCTTTTTCCTTGGTAGCATATCTTGTTTTATCTTCTGTTTTATGCTGAATAAGATATTTCCTGCTAAATGTCCAACATCCATGCTATGCTACAGAAGATCAGTTCCTCCCTATTCCTCCAAAAATGAAAAAACTAGCTTGGATGCTGTGGGAAATGGATATTTTTTGTGTTGAATCAGGACCAATGAGCGTGACCTCCCTTGTTCTAGCAACCTAATTCCAGCAATGATTAATAATACAAGACCATTAGTTACCCAGATCCCGTGCTCTGCATGAGACTGACATACCTCAGACATATCTGTTGCATTTGAAGAAGTGGTTTTTTACTCACGAAAGCTTATATCCAAATAAATCTGTTAGTCTATAAGGTGCCACCGGACTCCGTGTTGGTTTTATACCTCAGAAAAGTAGACCCGCTCCGTTTGGAAAATTGAGGTCCTGATCTAACATCCACTGAAGTAAACAGAAGGATTTCTATTATGGAGTTGGCATCCTGCAGCAAACCCACCACAGTAAAGAATCCTGAACTCATTTGTGTCTGTACAGTAACAGTTACTTCACTAGACTCGAGCAACGGACCAGTCTAGCTATTCACAGATTCTAAAGCCAAAAGGGACCATTGTGACCATCAGGTTTGACGCCTGTATAGCACAGGCCAGAGAATTTCCCCAAAATAATTTCTAGAGCAGAGCTTTTAGAAAGACATCCAATCTTGATTTAATAATTGTCAGTGATGGAGAATCTAGGAACTAGGGATGATTTGGTGGAAAAGAAACTTCAGTTTGAGCAGAAGTCCATACGTATATTCAAAATACTTGTTCATTCACTTCCACTGTATTATGGGGGGAAAAAATCTCTCAAGTAATGACAATCTACTGTCTAAATTCAAAGGATTATAGCATTACAATCTTTGGTTAAGGCATTGATAGCCGTAGCCATTATAATACTCAATATCTGTGGTGCAGTGGAAAGGGTTCTTTTCAAGTACTCTCAGTGAAGGTCTGACTCCAGATTTCTCTAACTGGTACCCATATAATTTGTAAAAATTAACAAGCACAGAAAGTAATTGTGGGAGAGAGAGCGAATGCATTGGATGGATTCCTGTTCTGTGACCATTTTCTGGGGGTAGTTAAAAATAATCTCACAGCAAAAAGCTATTTTCTTGCTCCTGTCTGATTTAGATTCCCCCATTCCACTGTTCTATTAGGCAGAGCTATTATTTACCTCTACTCTTACAATGAAGAAGAGGTAGCTGTGAAAAAATGGCTGACATACATGTCTCCCCACTTGACCTAAGGAAGGAAGGAAGGGTCATTTTGGAAAGAAACCAACAAAATGTTTGAGATCATTGCTTCTTTGAAGCCCTCCTAAAGTCTATTCTTCAGGTCAGCCAGATAAAGGCTGACCACTGTGCAACAAGAGAGCATCACTGCTTGCTGTGGCATTTTCCCAAGTCACTGCCAAGATGCCGGATGGTGACCTCTGGTTAGGGACTCCTCTCTTGAGTATCGGTGTAGCGCAAAGTAACGAGTGCTGATAGCAGCCACTGACGATCAACACCAGGGCTTTAAAACCAGCCTGCTGCCACAGTGATTGTGCTTTTTTAAGCCTGTCCTTGCAATCATTCTCCCCAGCTGAATGCTGCTGGACTTCATGCTTCACTCCTCCTGCATTCCCAACACTCTATAGCAGCCTGGCAGCTGGCCAGGCAGCCTTCCCCCTCAACTCCTTTCTGGTGACTGGAGATGGAGAACCTTGCAGGGAGCTCTCTGCAAGACCTGACTCTCCTGGCAGCTGCTAATGAGCATTTGCCACCATGTAGTACTGCTGCCAGTCTCAATGGGAACCAGTGGTACCTATGCTAGACAAGGAGGAAGGGGGCTGTACTATGCAATGGACACCAGGAAGGCAAGGAGCTGACCTGACATTGCAGAGAAACTGCTTATTCCCCTCCAAGCAGGGTTGTGACAATTTAATGGTCCTCCCCACCTCTCCCAACCTACTGGGTTTATTGGGGGTTTTCATTTTTTTGAACTTCTATAGTACGCTGACATTTACAAACCACAGCAATCTTGCATATTGACCTCCTCCCCGACCATCCCTGACAAAGGGGACAAGTGAGGGAAAAGAGGGAGCTAATGTGTAAACATTCAAATTCTTGTTTCTCCTCCCCACATATTTGTGGGACTTTCGGGGAAGGGGAGAATAAAGTACCAGAGACCGTTCCTAAAACAACAAAATTAAAGCCCCAATATAATTAGATCTCAAAATGCTGCCTGAAGAAAGAAGGGGAGCTACATAAGATAATTGACATTGTCTTATAAAGAGGTAACTTCTACTGACTCAACTAGTGGGGTTTTGAACTGAATCAATAGGCACCGGATCGTATCAAAGCACATCTGTGCTCTGATTCTATGGATAGTGAAATGAAACTAAGTCAGTCTAGACTTCCAAGTTTCCACAGCAGCACATTCTTTTCTTGTTCCCCTTTCTCACAATGCAGTATTCCACATGATGGTTTGTTGGGACATCCCTTCCAATCCATTGGCATCACATCATTTTGATTCACAGCATGAAGAACACAGCAATGAGCTATGAGAACTGGGAGCATTTAAGTATCAGAGGGGTAGCCGTGTTAGTCTGTATCCACAAAAACAAAGAGGAGTCCGGTGGCACCTTAAAGACTAACAGATTTATTTGGGCATAAACTTTCATGGGTAAAAAATGTACTTCTTCAGATGGATGGGAGCATTTAAGTCAGTGTTCCCTAAACTGTGGAGCCTGAAGGACTAGCTGAGAGGATGCAGATGATGTATAAATTAAGATGTGAGGGATGAGAATGGTTTAGTTTTCTTGAAAGGTGGCTTAGCTTTCAAAAGTTTGGGAAACATTGACTTAACAGATCACTTTCCCTACGTTCCCATTCAGGAAAGCATTGTACAACAATACAAAGATGTTTATATTGATCAATAAACCAAGACATGCACGTCCTGCCTCTCACACAGAATACATACCAAACGTTGAATGTGCTTCAGTCTAATGTAAAAAACACCCTGTAATTTTCACTAGCTATATACAATATTTCCTAATCCTCCCACTCCCGGGGAACATTACTAAACAATATTTTAAAAAATGTCTTCACCTTTCAAAGCACAAGCCAATGAAACCTGCCTCTTTGACACAGGTAAGTCATTTAATTTAGAAAGATGTACAGAACAGCCTTTTCATTTACAGACCCAAGTCATTTTATGGGACAGAAATAGTTCAGCATTACACTGTACTGAAATGTCAGAACACTTAATAAGTCAAGTGAAGACATAAGGTGCCAGAAGCTACTGTTATAGACACAATCTCATTTTCCAAGTCTTCCATCATTTCTTTCAAGACACTCAAATGTTTTTTCTTCCCTCAAGGTTTCTTTTCACAT
>NW_020699449.1:15345830-15453316 GCF_002925995.2 Terrapene triunguis | reverse complement strand
GAAACCCAACAAGAATAGTGTGTCAATTAAGACTTGCAGGAAAAAGATAAGAGGAGCAAAAAATTAGAGGATGAGTTAAGTAGAACAGGAAGAGCTTTTACAATGATAATTCGGGGCAAGGGTAATACTAGACAAAAAAATAATACTTAGAATTTATATATTGCTTTTCATCAGTAGATCACAGTGTACCTCACAGGAAGTGGGTAAGTGTCATTATTCCTATTTTACAGATAAATAAATAGGTTCATTAATAAATTAGGATTCTGAAATGGATTCCTGAACTGCTTTTCAAAGCCTGAGCTATGCACAGCTCTACTAGCTTAACCCCTGGCCTTGCTCCACCCAGGTAGAACATGGAGGATATTCTTGATTAGACGCTTTAGAACTTTCTGGTGAAATCTCCATTTCCACACTTTTTTAAAATGCACGATGAGGAAGATATGGCCCCCAGAAAACTACCTGTTCTGAGCATCTCAGTACCAAAAGATAGACAAACTGAAGCAAGTGCAGGGAAGAGCAACAACAGTTATTTAAGGTCTGGAGAACTTACCTAATCTTTCAATCCCTCTTCGAGTATCATTTGGGAGACATAAGATCTTAGATATTTGAAGGATGTAGGCACCAAGGAGGGAGAGAAATTCATTAGGTGGTATGAAAGGGTATAAAACAGGATTTCATTCTGTTCTCAAGGAAGGGAAAATTTAGTGTGACTAACCGGACACAAGGATAATCAATTCCAATAGTAAGATGTATACAACTATAGGAAAGGTTTCCAAAAAAGTGTCAGAAGCCCCACTCCTGAGGACACTTAAAAACTATATAAGATAAAGCACTAGGAAATATTAACATGCAAAAAACTACACTAATACATTAAAATTGGACAGTCAAAGCCACATATAGTAAGGAAAGGCAAAAGTTAAGTTTCCACTGCTAACCCGACTGTGTAGCACTTTCTACATTTTTCATGGTATGTATTTTACAACAAAACAGTAATATATTAACGTAAATATTTAACTGGAAAAAAGAACTGAAACTACTGCATATGCTCAAAACAGATGAATTACTACTTATGACATCTTAAATTGTATACTGTCCAGCTACACATTTTTCTGGGACTTCAATATTGTAGTAATGTTTTTCAGTAGCATTGTTATTCAGATCTTTGTTTCTTAAAAAAGAAAAATATGAATAGCTCTTACCTAATGTTAGCATTTAAATACTCTCAATTAGGGGTCAGATTTGAGGAGGGAGCAGAGCTACACTACTGACAATCCCAAAGTGGTTGGACTTTTCTAACAAAATGAATAGGACACACACACACACGGCGACGGAACTCTGTGTAAGCTTCAAAGCCTGTCTCTTCCACTAATAGAAGCTGAGCCAATAAAAGAAATTATATCACCTGCCTTGTCTCTCTCGGATCCTGCGACCAAACACAGCTACAACTACACTGCAAATAGCACGAAATAGTAAATGCTAACATTTAAACTGCCCTCCCTGGACTTCAGAGTTAACATGCCACTGACGAGAATGGAGATGACCTTCGACTCCTCCACAAGGAAGACTTGCTGTCCTCTTCACCAAGAGGCAGGAAGATTCTGGGGAGCATGGACACACAGAGCCTGAAAGTCTTGGTGCCACGTCTCTTGGTCCTGCTTGGTCCTTTGCTGCCAAACTGACACGAGAGGGGTCATGCCACAAAAATGGCAATACAGTGCAAGGTTGCAGTAATTTTTGTGCAGTTTTTCTCTGTGCTGTGGATGCCCCCTAAAGGAAGGGTTGAGGGATGGGAGAAGGTCACAGAGAGAAAACCTCATAAGCAACACATCTCTACTAATGCCTCGGGGAGAAGAGAAGTCCCAGAACAGGTATGAAGGCAGCTGCTGGGCCTAGTACACAGACTGTCCTACACCTTTTCTGGATTCTCCAGGAGTGTGCATGCCCTGCCTTTTATGGATTCTCCAGGGGGCGGCAGGGGCGGAAAGAGGGTGTCTCTCTGTCGGAAAGCAAACTTACCCAAACACCTCCTTTCCTCCCACCAACAAATAATATAGGGAAAACACTCAAGGCTGCTTTCCAGATTTGAACCAATGGGATTTTCATATGTATGCATGTGATCTGTCCCTTATTTAGGGCCTGGTTCTGCAGACCGTAATGCAGGCAGGCCCACTAAATCAGCATGTCTCAGATGCGGCCACCGTGGCCGCATGCAGCCACCAGGGGCTTTTCTTGCAGCCAGAGCCTTCTGGGTGGTTATTGGGGAGAGGGGGGAGAGAAGAAGCAGTGGCCCCTCTCTGGAGACACAAAAGCTAGAGGAGCAGGCAGCCAATGAGTTCCCCACCTTCCCAGGGGCGGTGGGGTCAGGCTTCAGCCTGGGGTGGCAGGGTCCAGCCACGGGGCTTTGGCCTCCATTCCCCAAGCTCACCACCCCTCCCATCACCTCTGGCCCCACTTCATTCCCTACTGCCCCATTGCTCCTGGCTCCCGCTGCCTCTGTACCCACCTCCCCATCCAGGGCTCAATTTGTCCCCGTAATTGCCAGGGCTGAGTAAATCTGCTGTGAAAAGTGACATGTGTGTGTTTGTTAATATCACTTTTCACAGCAGACTTAGTAGCTAGCAAGTCTTTAATAAAATAAAAAGGCAACCAAAAAAGCAAAAGAAACAATAAGAAAAAAAGACAAGAATGTGCAAAATGTGTTTCTATTCTGTTTAGGTCCAGTAAAAAATAGAGACAACTGTACATTGCTTTTATTATTGAGTCTGCAAAAAAAAATTCTACATAAATAAATTACAATGATTTGGACATGCATCTGTGCATATTTATTTGTTTTTCCTAAAGTTAATTAAGTATTTTAGGAAAAATTGTCAGAGCGGGCACCAGCAAGAGTTGGTGACCGCAGTCTGAGGCCACCAAAAAATTTGTTGCAAGAACCCCTGCATCAGATTTCTCTCACAGTTTTACTTCCCCCCCCACCCCACCCACTATTCCTGGTTAGTCTATTTGTTTTTAGTTGGGTGTGAAGTGGGGGATTGATAGAAGGGTCAGGTCTCTGAAGAGATTTCCCAGAAGTAGAGTTTGTACATTACAAGTTGTAGGTTTGAGGACGGTTTGTTTACAAATAAGAACAGTACGTATGTAATAAACACATATGTAATAAACAAACAATCATTGCCCAATATCTAAATATTTCCACGACATTACAAATTAAACCTCTCTCAACTTGCCAGGCCCCAGTGGATTTCTGAAGACTGGATGCTACATTGTTTAAGTAAACCCAGGATGATCATGACAAGCTGCATTTTAGGATATGCTTCACGCTGTAAAGCACAAACCCTTGCAAAGACAACGAAAAAAAATAAGTAACCTCAAGTCAGGTTGGTCCTGTTCTTTCACTAATATAAGCTGTCTGCAAGTAGGGAGACCACACACTTCATCTTACCTTGGGGTGCATCGTTTTGAATAAAGGGCAAGAAGAAAAAAAACAAATAGTTTTCATAGCCATAAACAAGTTGAATATGGTTGAAATGCACCGTGAAGAACATTCTTCTTGTGTTACGCATCCAAGGGGACATCACTGTTTGGTTTTAAAACAAAAACAGCAACATTTCTTGTAATAAAGGTTCTTTTTTGCAATATTTTCCCCCACATGCGCTGATTGTAGAACAGCTTAGACTACAGAATTCTGTTTCTTTAGTAACGACACTTCCAGTCTTAGTCCAAAATCACACCAATCATTCTTATATGAATAGCACATTAACGGTTTAAATATGAATGACTAGTCATTCTAAGAATCAAAGACATTACTAACATGAAAAAATGGGCCTTTGATTTATACATTACACTTCACCCCTCCACCCCCAAAACAGCAATTATTTTAAGGCTTGTCTCCATAATAGTCATTTTAAAACTGCATATAAAAAGGAAATTATAGTATATCACAGATTCAAGTAAAGATTTTAAGAGAAGTGGCATGCTTCTTTTTGAACCTATAAAGTTAAACAGATTCTTAATATTACAAATAATGCTCTAGCCAATTATTCATTTTTTAATGCAGTGAGGCCACACTTGAAAAATTCTAGTCTTTGGTTTCCTGCTGATCTGATCGAACATGTATTCAAGATTCCTGTGTAGCCAAGTCAACAAAAATCAAATAATTGGGTTGGAAGCCTGGGAATAGTTTTCATTATATTTGTAACATTCATTGCTTGTGTGTTGCACAGAACATTTCCTATATCACCTGCTTTCCAGGAAATGTATACCAGGGTTTGTGGAGAAGCTACTGCAAAATACACATACAAAACTGGCAGTCAGTTGCTATACCCTAAGTTTCTCATATAGTGCACTGACTGGTGATGTCAATGTGGGCAGTGTAGGACTTTACTGAGACTTCTGTGCATTAGTTAGCAGAAGTTGAAGATGTGGCCGGCTATCCTGGGAGATTCTTTTTTATATATTATTAAAAAAACAACAACAACAAAAAAACACTTTCTGTATCCAGTCTACTATGCGTAGTATTTCTGCTTGTAAATTAAGGCTAGATCCTGCATTCCTAATTCAAGAGCTATTCCTATACTATTAACTGGAGTTACCCCCACGTAATGATGGTGCAAGCAGGCCTCTCATTTTCAAACTGATTCACATCGGATCTGGATCAGAATCTAACTGATTAAAAAAATCCCCCCCAAACCCAAAATCCCTGAGTTGTCACTTACTTGCATTTGTGCTAGAGGATGTATGAAAAAAGGATAAAGTAACAACATAACCAACTTTAAAAAAAAAAAAAAGGCACCACAAATAGGGGTTATGTCCATAAAAAAATTCTATGAAGGGTTATAACACAAAGGAAATATGTAAATTTAACACATACTCCTCAATGCCATTAACTGAGAACCAGTGCTTTCTCTTCATCCTCCCTGTAAAAATAAAAAGGAGGATGCAGTACACATTGGCACATCAGAAAAGAGAGCACAGATGTGCATTCTCAGGCGTGTTCACAATTGTCCTGAGCAAGCAGCCATTTTCCTACATGATTACCAGTTTCTAAGACAAAGTGCAAGGCAGACGGTTCCATGTGAGCGCTTAGAAATGGGAGGAACAATCAAAGACACCACTGCATAAGACTGTCATTTGGAGGAAAACGTTTCTCCACGGCACTTCCAAAATGGCACTCTTCATCATGCTCTTTGGAAGAGATCTACTCCACTCAACTTTTACAGGTATGAGGTCTAATCTTGTATAGGATATTTTTGTGTTTTCCCTGAATGCTGTGGAGGTGCCTCACATCCTGTGACTTGGAAATGGTTATGAACCTTTCTGAGTCCAACAAGCTACCTTCCCCGGCTGCAATTTAAACAGCAGCGAATCACCTTCAAAGCAAAACACCTACCTGCTCTTAAAACAACTGTCTAACATTTTTAACTACCTCTGGATGTTTTCATCTTTCAGTTTGGTCTCCATTTCCTTGTTACAGATTAGGTTATCTCCCATGAGGTGGTCACTCCTGGGGGCTCACTTTCAGCAGCAGAAAGGAGGAGGCAATGTAAAGGAAGTGTTCTGTATCTTAGCCACTAGACACTGGTTCACAGGAAGGGAACTTTATTACCACTGTCTGTTCCCCATCCACGGACCCTCTTGGTGCCAAGAGCACCTGAAGTAGGAGTGAGCTATGAGACTAAAGGAGATGACAGGATCCATTAGATATAAAAACAACCACTGTTACATTGCCCACAGAAACAGCACCAGTAGGCCCATTGGTGAGTACTGGCTGCATATCGGACACTGAAAGACATCTCCAACTCCAGTAGCCTCCCCTTCCCCCCTCCTCACATGAATCCTCTATGTACCACTCTTTTGTCATTCCATCATTATAAATGCCCTCCAGCCCTGTCAGTTCCTCTCCGGCTGTGCAACTGGTGAACGTGGTCCAAAGAGGACATTAAAGATTCCACACAGAACAAATAAATGTACCAGCTGTAGAAGGCTAAGCTGGGACACTCTCTATGCTTCCTTCTCCTACTCCCATTGAGAACAGATAGACCAGCAGCAGCATGAAGGATAGAACCATCTATAACAAAGCGGAGGAGACAAGATATCAACAGAATTTAAAGCTGTCAGACTAAAATATCTCTTTAGTTTTAAAGCAGGGGTTCTCAAACTGGGGTCGCGAGCTATCAACCTCCACCCCAAACCCCGCTTTGCCTCCAGCATTTATAATGGTGTTAAATATAAATTAAAAACACTTTTCAATATAAGGGGGGAGGAGGGGTTTGCACTCAGAGGCTTGCTATGTGAAAGGGGTCACCCGTAAAGAAGTATGAGAGCCACTGTTTTAAAGGAAGCTCACAAACTTTGAAAATGAAGTCAGGGAAAATAACCATGCTGACTGCAAAACCAAATGGAATCTTTAGATAATCCTGGCATATTCTGCTGAGCATTTTTGTCCCATATTTGCATAATTCTGAAGAGGCTCACCTGTATCACACCCCTAAAGATTGGCCCAAATACTCAGGCCCTCAGATTATACTGAGGGCCATGTAACTAGCAAGACAGACAGGGCTTTGTATGCAAGTGCCTTAGCTAGCAAGACTATGAGTCTACACTTGTACATAATAGCACCACATTAGCGGATATCCTTTAAACTATGCAGCTGAGCAAACAGGCCCCAGTCTAGATTTGAGATGTTCCTACCAAATTCTGTATTTAATTAAAAATTCTGAATTTAGTATAGCCTCCCATCCCACTCCTATCCAATCAGGAGCTTATATACAGTATTTCCAAGTATGACAAAGTACCACTATGTAGTGGCCCATAGCTAATTTACTTTAAAGGGGACATTAACATTTTTAAGGAAAAACACCCCCCAAACAATCTGACTTGAGAATGATCCAATCTGAAGTTTTTCTTTTTGTATTCTAAGCATGTATCATTTATATAACTAATCCAACCGCCCACAAAACATTTCTAACAAAAATACCAGTGAACATCTTTATTAACTTAAAGCCAGTGCATGAACGTGATCTCTTGCCAAAAGGTTAAGAAAACACTTCCACACTGCCAGGTAGAGATTGATATTTTGAAGCTGCAGTGTGAAAAAATAAGTTCCTGTCTCCAAAACACATGAGATAGGTTGAGAAAACCTACAGCACAGATGGAATATTCTTCTCAGCATGCTAAGCCAGCTCAAACTTCACAAGCCACAAAATGACAGTAATAAGACATTACTGCTGTATATAACAAAGCCAATAGGGGAATCACCACCCATTATTACCTGTGGGTGTCAGTGTGGTAAGCCAGAAAAATTGAGAACAATGAGGGAATGGAAGCAGAAAAAAATAGATTATAAGGCTAGTGTCTCCTTAATCAACTAAAAGATCATCTTGAGTGAAATATACATTTTTCTTAAAAGACCAGAGATATTTCAGATTGTAACATGTATTTCATATAAAGTTAGCTTTTGGCTCTGGAAAACAACCATTAGTCTATAAAGCAATGCAATCTGCAAAAGAATGACATGCACCTTCCCTAAAGGGGAAATTTACACAGATCTCACCTTGTCACTGTCATCATTACAAATGTGGTCTTGATGGATTGACTGGCATTGGAAGGAAGCACCAGTACTACCTACAAGAGAAAAGGGGAGGGGGGGACAAAGGAAAAAAAAATAATTAGAATTGGAAACCCAATCCCTGGGAATACTAAAAATAAATACAGACAAGTGTAGGAGCCAGAAATTTTTTCACACAGCAGAGAGATTTAGCTGCCAAACATCTATGTCAGACAGCTCTTGTATTTAATTCTGATGATGGGATAAGCAGCAGAGACATTTTTCATTATGTGCCAGAGATATCTTCTCCAAGACTTTTTTAAACATTTAAAACAGAACAAAATTAGTACTTGTTCATTAATCCAAAACAAACATATGCCATAAAGCAGCAAAATACACATGCCAAACATAAGTCAAGAACAGCTACACACATAGTGATAAGGTAGTGTCCCCCACTACTAGGTAACCCAGTTATTAACACAATGGGTAGTTAACCCTTTGGGGAAGAGATATACTACTTCCTTTTGTTAAGACAAACAACAGACTAGCTAGGACCAAGAGGCAGAGAGAATCCTCATTTTGTTGATAATATTCTTGTTGCGGCTGGAATTTCCCCCCCAAAAGCTTTGTGCAAGTCTTTCCTACCCATGTTCTTGTATGTGGCAGGCTATGGTGCAGATCAACCCTGGCAAGGGCTTAATAGTGCAAGACCACAAGACTTGTTTATGAGAAGGATGGCAGCTACTGGTTCACCCTAATACGCCTTTATGTGCATAAAAAAAAAACCTTAAATCCTTTTACAGTACAAGCTACGTTTTGTAAAGTCTTATTTATGTCATGCATTTGTTTCCTCCCTGAAAGGGACACAGTAACATCCCCACTAAAGCAATCTGGCCTAGCAAATTGAAAGAAGAGACTCTGCTGATGTTCCCTTTTTATTTTTTGGAGTTTAACAAAGCCAAATTAAAATATGCAACACAGTGGCTGACAACATGCAAACCCAATTTTATTTTAAACATTGCTCTAACTTACGAGCCCACAAGCACATATTCATTTTGCAAATACAAATGAAGGTTGTCAGTTACCCTCTTAGCAAACCAAGGGTAACTCTTTCCCTTCCACTCTCTTCTATACCATCCCTAGAGTGACATCATTCTAGTATGCCTTACCCAGTCATTTATTTATTTAAGGTAAAAGGATTTTATTCCATCAGAACATACCATATTACGGTGCCAAAATATTATCTTTTTGATCACTGACCTAGGATAAAAGTTTGGTCAAGTTTACTAGTCCCAAAATAATTTGTTCTGGTCCAGGTAAGTGTTTTATTTCTCATATAGGTCATGACACATAAACCCATTCGGATTACCGCCTTGACTTTTCCTCCTGTCATCTTCAATTCCAACATGATTTTAGCAGCAGTTCTCAGGAACTGCTGGTGTTAAGAGATACATGCTTTATACCACTGGAAAACTGGGACTCTCAGCTACACTGGGATGGCACAGATGATTGGTTTTTACTTTTTAGCAGTTGCAATCTGAAGAACTGCGGAGTCATGTTATAAACAAAGTAGGCAAAAACCCAAGCTGGTAACCAGAATTATTAGAGGCCTGAAACAGTTATCAACTAACATGCAAATGAATACATGTACTGAGCCTGCATGTCATGTAACAATGGACAAAAATTGCTTTTCCCCAACACGGAGCAAGAAATGTTATTAAATTACAGAAAAATCTCATCTGTAAGATACGTTGTCTCGGTATCCTGGGCAGAACCTCTGCCCAGAACTTCTGTCAGCCCCTCTTCTCCCTCTTTTCCTGCTGTAGTTTTGAAGGACAGTGCACAGATTCCCACTTTGAAAGACTACTCCAAGCTATAAGCCATTTCACAACCATAGTGTTTAATAGAGGTTTGAAGTCTACCCTCTGCTCCAGCCATAAGACAACCCCTCTGAAAGCTTGTGAGCCTGCTTAACAAATACAGGAAGGTAGGCAGAAGCGACTGCTACTGCAAGACCTCTCTAAACACCTCTCCGGTTATCACTTTTTCAGAATAACCATCTTATTTTTGTGTGTATCACTCTTCATTACCGTAACGATTTTACTTACTTTTGCTTAAGCATATACAGTATTTAATTGCATTCAAGAGAGTTTTCACATTACATTAAGAAAAACAAGAAATTTCCATGAAGAGGAAAAAGCAGACAGAAGAAGAGTTAGTCCCCTCTCCCACTCCTTCACCCACACTCTAAAACAAAGCAGAATATGTTCTTGTAGCTTATGCTGCTGTGCACCCAGAATATATAATGGTCTGTATTTCCACAGCAATTGCTACTGCTATTATGCCACAGGAATTTTAATGACTTGGGGTTTTTTAGGTTTCCTTTTTTACTGTTTTTACATATTCTCCTTTTCTTATGATCTAGCAAAGAGTATGGAAAAAGCAGAGTGGTATTATATAGCCACTACCCTAACTGTGGGTGAAAACAGTTGAGCCCTACCCAGTACTTGGCCTGTGGATGTTGTTCATTGATGGAACACGGCCAATTTGCATCGTTTTAGGCTTGAATCACACCACTTTCAGACTATCCAACTTTACCACAGCTACTGGGAAACAGTTCATGTCATGGCTGCATAGAAATACTGGCCCGGGGATTTCCAAGTTTCATACAATTTCCAGTTTTGCTGTCCAGAAGATTAAAGTTTCACATGCTGGCTGAATTCAGTTAATCTAGACAAACTTCAAAGTATGTTTCCTCACCACCTAAAACACTCTTTTCTTCTAACAAGTGTTCTTATACCACCACCACAAAACAAAATCTAACATTCTTGCAAGAAACCAAACTACATCCACAAGAATATTCTGCTAACATGCCAATCTCACCTTATTTATAGAAATAAAGTAGCCTGTGTTCTGAAAAGTATTGTTAAACATTTGTCCAAAAATGTCATATGCTTATAATTTCTCTTTTCCACATTTGTGTTTTTGTTCTCTTTTAAAATTGACATATTTCTTAACACTGTGCATCAAAAGCTATACAGTAAACTTTAAATACACTCAGTAGAACAGCAGCAGAACTACTTTTAATGCATTATGTACACAAATATCTTTTTAAAAGGTGCTGTAAAGCAGGCAAGCTCCAGGTCTGTACTCAGTTCTTAAGTCTAGAAGGCAATTTACTTAGCTTCATTTTTATACTCAAGTAGGGCTGTCAATTAATCGCAGTTAAGTCACACGACTAACTCAGAAAAATTAATTGCGATTAAAAAATTAATTGCAATGAATCACACTTGTAACAATAAATTGAAATTTATTAAATATTTTTGGATGTTTTTCTCCATTTTCAATATTTATTTCAATTACAACACAGAATACAAAGTGCACAGTGCTCACTTAATATTTTTGATTACAAATACATGTACTGTAAAAATGATAAACAAAAGAAATAGTATTTTTCAATTTACCTCATACAAATACTGAAGTGCAATCTCTAACATGAAAGTGTAACTTACAAATGCAGATTTCTTTTTGGTGACATAACTGCACTCAAAAACAAAGCAGTGTAAAACTTTAGAACCTACAAGTCCACTAAGTCCTACTTCTTATTCTGCCAATCGCTAAGACAAGTTTGGTTACATTGATGGGAGATGCTGCTGCCTGCTTCTTATTTACAATGTCACCTGAAAGTGAGAACAGGCATTCACATGGCACCGTTGTAGCCGGCGTTGCAAGGTATTTACATGCCAGATATGCTAAACATTCGTATGCCCCTTCATGCTTCGGCCACCATTCCAGAAGACATGCTTCCATGCTGATGATGCTCGTTAAAAAAATAATGCGTCAATTAAGTTTGTGACTGTACTCTTTGGGGGGGAGAACTGTATGCCTCCTGCACTGTTTTACCCACATTCTGCATATATTTCATGTTATAGCAGTCTCGGATGATGACCCAGCACATGTTCGTTTTAAGAACACTTTCACAGCAGATTTGACAAAACGCAAAGAAGGTGAGATTTCTAAAAATAGTTACAGCACTCGACGCAAGGTTTAAGAATCTGAAGTGCCGTCCAAAATCTGAGAGGGACGAGGTGTGGAGCATGCTTTCAGAAGTCCTAAAAGAGCAACACTCTGATGCGGAAACTACAGAACCCAGACCACCAAAAAGGAAAATCAACCTTCTGCTGGTGGCATCTGACTCAGATGATGAAAATGAACATGCGTCAATCCACACTGCTTTGGATCGTTATCAAGCAGAACCCATCATCAGCATGGAAGCATGTCCTCTGGAATGGTGGTTGAAGCATGAAGGGACACGTGAATCTTTAGTGCATCTGGCACGTAAATATCTTGCGACGCCGGCTACAACAGTGCCACGCGAACACCTGTTCTCACTTTCAGGTGACATTATAAACAAGAAGCAGGAAGCATTATCTCCTGCAAATTGTAACCAACCTTGTTTGTCTGAGTGATTGGCTGATCAAGAAGTAGGACTGCATGGACTTGTAGGCTCTAAAGTTTTACATTGTTTTAATTTTGAATGCAGTTTTTTTTTTTTTTTGGTACATAATTCTACATTTGTAAAATCAACTCATTATAAAGACATTGCACTACAGTACTTGTATGAGGTGAATTGAAATTGAATTCCTTTTGTTTATCATTTTTATAGCATATATATTTGTAATCAAAAATAAAGTGAGCATATATAAAATATAAAGTAAACTTTGTATTCTGTGTTGTAACTGAAAGTAATATATTTGAAAATGTAGTAAACATCCAAAAATTATTTAAAATAAATGGTATTCTATTATTTTTTAATCACCTGACAGCCCTATACTCAAGTGAAAATTAAGACCCTGATTTGGCTACTTGATCCAAGCTGATAGCCTCTTATATCTCAGCAAATCCAGTTGCAGGATCAAGGCCTGAGTTTGTTGGTATGAAATTTTACTTTGCTAATGAATGTTATTTTATTCAGGGGTCTTGAGCATCAGAATGAGTTACAAAGATCTCACCTGAAAATATCATCATCTCTTAATTTTCAAATAAAAAAATGTAGCACGTGTACACATAAACTAGTTCCAGGATGGGAGAACTGTTCACAGGTAGAATGGTAGTCAAGTTTTTAAATAATCCTGCAATTTTCTCTCCCAAAATTTACTGAAAAAAAGGACAAAAAATATCTGCTGGATCGGTGTTATTTTGCAAAAAATTATAGTTCTACCCTATCTAAATTATTTATCTGATACAGACTGAACAGCGCACACATTTAATTAATAACCATTAAACCCAGATAAAAGGGGCAAAGCAGTACTTTTTTTTGGCTTGAGCTTACAAAATTGGCACCAGTTACCTTTTGGAGATGGGAGGGGAGGGGCAGTTGGTTCTCAGAATCCAAATTAAAAACATGACCCAGCTGCAAGAGCCTATTTAAGACTATTAGCATCTGTGCTCACAAGCAGGGTTTGATGTGATCCTAAATTCACACTCCTTGTTGATAATATTCTGGCCTGTCTAGGTGATATGGATGAAATAAGCGTACAGCCTTACTTAAGAAGGCAAGAAATTCACCTCCATATGTTGAAGTGTCATATATATTCTGAACGTGACACACAAAATCAAGTAATGTTTGTTGTTTTTAGTGCTTATTTACAGGGGAACCGGTCGCTCAGGGAACTGAATGGCATAAAGAGCCTTCCAGCTTTAGGCTCATAGTTAGGGCCCTACCAAATTCACGGTCCATTTCAGTGTCATAGGATTTAAAAATAATAAATTTAATGATTTCAGATATTTAAATCTAAAATTTCACAGCGTTGTAATTGTAGGGGTCCTGACCTAGAAAGTTGGGAGGGAGTTACAAGGTTATTGTAGAGGGGGTTGCGGTACTGCTATGCTTACTTCTGTGCTGCTGATGGAGAGAGGTGGCAGCTGACCAGGATCCCATCTCTGAAGGCAGAGCCGCTGCCAACAGCAGCGCAGAAGTAAGGATGGCATGGTATGGTATTGCCACCCTTACAACTGCACTGCTGCGCCTTCAGAGCTGGGCGCCTGGCCAACAGCTGCCACTTTGCGGTCGCCCTGCTCTGAAGGCAGTGCAGAAGTGAGGGTGTCAATACTGTGACCTCCCAAAAATCATTGCGACACCCCTGCAACTCCCCTGGTTTCCCCTGTGAAATATGTATAGGATAAAAGCACACAAAAGATCAGATTTCAGGGTGTGGAGACCAGATTTCACGGTCTGTGACACATTTTTCATGGCCGTGAATTTGGTAGGGCCCTACTCATAGTTCTTGTTGAGCCTAGGCTGGCAACCAGTCTGAGGGTGATTTGGCAGCTGGTGTAAAGTGAGTTAGTGGTTTCAGTCTAGTTCATAGAGGTTGTGTGTTCACACTGCAAAGCCCACCAAGAAAACCTGGCCCCCTTGTTGGCAAGGTTGGTTAGATGTGGACTAAGCAAGTCAGGGTGAATACACATCACGTTGCAATGGCAGTGAAGCTGGCAGTCCTGCTGTCCATACTACTCCAGTTCCATAGCTAGGAGACTTCAATTTCCAGAGCTGACAATCTAGCTTAATGAGCATATTTACGTTTACTCTTTTAAATAACTACACAAACCACTATTTTCAGAGGCTGCATGACAGAAGTTCCTACCTGGCCAGGTCTAAGACATGAAATATCCTTTTCCATTAGATTTTTAAATACTAAAATGAACTTTTTATTGTATGTATGATTACTCTAGGCTTACGTGTTTAATTATTTAGAAATTTTCTATTTTATATGCATGCATATATACCATCACACACAATATCACTTGGCATGCTGAACTCTATACTCTTCCCCCGATAACTTCCTAGCCAACATCTCAAATATTTTCATAAGTTGACATACAAGTACTATCACAGAGTCAGCCCAAATATATATATGCCATGCTGCCCAGTATGGAATCATCATGTAACAAAAGACCCTCATAAGAATGGCCATACTGGGTCAGACCAAAGGTCCATCTAGCCCAGTATCCTGTTTTCCAACAGTGGTCAGTGCCAGGTGCCCCAGAGGGAATGAACAAAACAGGGAATCATCAAGTGATCCATCCCGTTGCTCATTCCCAGCTTCTGGCAAACAGAGACTAGAGACACCATCCCTGCCCATCTCCTGGCTAGTAGCCATTGATGGAGCTATCCTCCATGAACTTATCTAGTTCTTTTTTGAACTCCGTTATAGTCTTGGCCTTCACAACATGCTCTGGCAGAGTTCCACAGGCTGACTGTGCGTTGTGTGAAATCCTTCCTTTTGTTTGTTTTAAACCTGCTGTCTATTAATTTCATTTGGTGATTCTTAGTTCTTATGTTATGAGAAAGAATAAATAACACTTCCTTATATACTTTCTCCACACCAGTCATGATTTTATAGACCTCTATCATATCCCCCCTTAGTCGTCTCTTTTCCAAACTGAAAAGTCCCAGTTTTATTAATCTCTCCTCATTCTATACCCCCCAATAATTTTTGTTGCCCCTTTCTGAATCTTTTCCAATTCCAATATATCTTTTTTGAGATGGGGTGACCACATCTACACGCAGTATTCAAGATGTTGGTGTACCATGGATTTATATAGAGGCAATACAATATTTTCTGTCTTATTATCTATCCCTTTCTTAAATGATTCCCAACATTGTTCGTTTTTGACTGCCACTGCACATTGAGTGGATGTTTTCAGAGAACTATCCACAATGACTGCAAGGTCTCTTTCTTGGGATCTAAATTAGCTGTTACCACTCATCATTTTATATGTATAGTTAGGATTATGTTTTCCAATGTGCATTACTTCCCATTTAACAACACTGAATTTCATCTGCCATTTTGTTGCCCCGTCACCCAGTTTTGTGAGATCACTTTGTAACTCTTCGCAGTCAGCTTTGGACTTTACTAGTAGCCTGCAAATTTTGCCACTTCACTGTTTACTCCTTTTTCTTTGATAAATGGATATGTGCAAATGGACAGAGCTAAGAGTGCTGTGGGAAACTTGGCACTAAGTGGCCTGGCTTTCTTGGTATTCCATTTACACATACACTTTTGTACTACCATGTATTATGTATTGATATAATTTGTGGTGGAACCAGCCAAAAGGATTAATTCTCCCCCCCCCCACAAACCCCCAAAGTGAGAATTGATTCAGTTAAGAACCAGGCCTACCTGTGTATTTCCTTTAAGAGCAGTTAGTCACAGGTACAGTTCTAGGGTACAGGACTGTGACACTATTGGAACATTTCAGAAATCTCATATGCAAGATCAACATCAAAAATGCACTAGCCAGGGCCGGGCAGCAGGGGCATCGTAAATCCTTGTTTGTTTGCTGCACATGCATCACAGGAATCCAGAGACTGAGGGATTCCTCCAAATGCACTTGAAGGGTTAAATAAATTCTGAAGCCAGGTAGCAATACTATAGTCATGGATGTATGAAAGCCAAAGCAAGCTCCCTAGAATTCTACTGAAGACAAGCAATTATCACTGCTACAAAAGGCCCACAGGTTTTCCTATTTTCCATTTCCTAGTGCCTCAGAAACTGGCCATGGTGAATCTCAGAACATATATAGCACTTCATGTTAGTTACAGATGAGATTAAATGCACTTGGAAAATTCCTATAAACCACACAACTCTGGTGCACTGAAAACAACACTCTAGTATCCCTAATATCAGTGAGAAAGATTGACTATTTAACAGAAGCTTTTATAGCTCAGAGCACAAAGGGGTGGGGAGGTAGGGTAAAAGTAGAGAAGGAGAAAAGTAGGAAGAGAACAATCTAGTCACCATAAGCCTCTATGGTAAATCTGTTTCTAACCAAGAGGCAAACCACAAACACCATTCCCAAGCTACATAAAAAAAATGTTTGCTTTGGTCCCCGTCCCCCCCCCCTGGTAACATTGTATTTGCAACTTCTGCTTCCTGCAAACAAGTCCTGTGGCTGCAGTTCGTCCAGCAGAGATGAGAAACGCGCATACACACAATAGGAATGTTACTGCTAATAATACATTAAAACTTACTATGCCATTTATTTTATGACTGGTGATAAAAACATGGGAGGATGCAGAAGAGAGTTTAAGTGATAATTCTTAGTAGCCCTTAATTATCTTAATCTTCCCTCCTAGATGGCATAGCATATCCATCCCAGACAAGTGAGAAAACATTGCACATTAAATGCAGAGTCCTAGGAAATAAGAAAACTAAGAGGGCAACAAGCAAATTTTCTAACACATGCAGTACTCAGAGTAGTTGAAGTTTCTCTCATGAAAAAAAAAAGTCACCTTTCACTAGAAGAACATGCTACCAGTTGAGAAACAGCTGGAAAGCACTGGTACACTAGTAAATCAACAACCTAACAATTTCTTTCCGTTGGAAAAGTTTAATAATTGCAGTTTCATGCATATGTAATTTACTAACAAAACAGTAATTCTTGACAGGACGGGGAGCACAGTCTGATATTTATTGTCCGCACACAGAATTAAGAATAAAAAGCTACAGTATGTTGGTGTTTCACTTAGGTGAAAGTCATATTCATGTAATAATTTGCAAAGTTATGTGGTAAACTGCATCATAAATTTATCATTTACTTCTGACCAACTCATCTTCAGGACGACGACTCCTCACATTCCAAACCTCTGGCCACATCGACTCTGGGAGTAGATATACCCACCTTGAATAGACATATTCACACTAGCTCTTGTTGAGCTAACATGCCAAAAAACAACAATGTGACACGGACAGCAGCGAGCAGCAACACAGGCTAGCTTACCCAAGTAAATACCCACAGGGGTATGTCTACACTGCAGCTGGGAGCAACTCTCCCAGCCTGGACAGAGAGACTCATGCTAGCAGGGCTCAAGATAGCACACTACAATTACCAGTGTGGATATGGCCGCTCTGGCAGACTCAGGCCAGCCACCCGAGCTCAGACTCAGGAAGTTGAGGGGGCTTGAAAGCCTAAGTTGCCAAACAAGCCACAATGCCCACACTACTATTTTTAGCGTGCTAGCTCCAGTGAGTCCATCTACCCGGGCTGGGAGGCTCACGCTCACCTGCTATGTCGACACACCCAAGGAGTCCAGAGATGCCAACTTTAACGATTTTACTGTCTCACCTTGCAAAATCTGGTGTTTTTCTTAAAGACCTAGTTTTCGGAGTGATTTTATTACCCCAGAATCACAGCTCTCATTAAAAAAATAAAAAAATAAAGTAAGTTTCTGGCTCTTATGCTTGCAGAGAAAAGCTTGAAAACATGATGTGAGTGTATATTAAAGGTTCCAAAACAAGAAGGCAAAGGAAAGGAACCAACATTTATTACTGTTTAAACATCTCACTATTTTAAGGCCAGTTTCATGATTTTGGGGGGGCCTGACTCCATTTTTCAGCACTCTAGGTTGGCAGTACTGAACGTCACAACGTAATTATATAAAAAGTTACTTTACGTCATTTTAGGGGGTTTCTACATTTTATTAGTTATAACTGTTCTCCGGTATAATCAGACTCATAATAGCGAAGGCTCCCTGATCTTTATAGGAAGTGCAAAATGAAAAATAGCCGCAAAAATGTTTCTACACTTTTAACATTTCTAAAATGTGTTTGGTAAAGTATGTGGCAAACGAAGAACACATGGGTGTGGTGTGGGTATAAAAGGTTTTCTTGGCACCCATTTGAGATAATCTGCATTACTCACTTTCAGCAAAACCACAAGTGTGTTATAGGGCCATCCCAAATTCATGCAATTAAAAACTACCACAGTATAATGAATTCCTTTATTTACCTCTTCTGTCATCAGGCTCACAGTTTTGTGGCTATTTTACCTTGGGTACGAACAATATTAAATTAATGGCAAAAACACTAACATCCCCTTAGGGCAATGCAAAAAGAACATGGCTCCCAATGTGATCTTATAAATACGGATACAGCTTAGCCTAAGGGCTTGTCTTCACTACCTGCCTGGATCGGCGGGTAGAAATCGATCTCTCGGGGATCGAATTATCGCGTCTCGTAGGGACGCGACAATCGATCCCCGAATCAACGCGCGTACTCCACCAGCGCAGATAGGAGTAAGCGCCGTCGACGGGGGAGCTGCGGTGGTCGATTTGCCACCGTCCTCACAGCAGGGTAAGTCGGCTCGGATACGTCGAATTCAGCTACGCTATTCACGTCGCTGAATTTGCGTATCTTAAATCGATCCCCCCCCTCCCCCCAGTGTAGACCTAGCCTTAGTGTTTGCAGGCACAAATTTGTTCGAGTCAACAAAGTTGTGTCTGCTTATACCAGGGCTACATTTGGCCTATCAGGTATACAAGTATGTTCAAAGCTGTGAATTCAAGTTACAATAGGAGATGCTTTTTTGGCCACATCTGTACATTTAACTCTTAGCAAAGCTGTTTTAAGCGGTTTTGGATTTTTGTTACTGGGGAAAGGTGGCTGGTACTGCTCCTTGAAAATTCTTAGCTACAACCGACAAGAAACCCCTCAACAGCAGTACATTCCTCTGGGCTCCCCAACATCATTATGTAGTGACAGCAAAAAGATACTCTCAAAGCTGGTTGCTGGAGGAAAAGGGGTGGGGGGGAGGGGGAATCAATACTTGTGACAGGCTGGCTGTGAGAGTCTGTTGCTGGATGTTCTCAATGGGAAACCTGACATTTAACACTGACAATCCTGCTTATTGGAAAGGGATTAAAATTCAGTATGAAGAAAGTTGTATCCATTTCTTCCTGCTTGCTATGTGAAGAAATCTTTGCTGTTACTTTCAATTTACAGATAAACATTTTCTCGCAGATGGAATATTTGCAGCATGTAACGTGTAAATGAAATTAAAACTGAAAAACAAAATCTATTTACAAATAATTCTCTCCTGGTTTTATAGTTCTGGAGACATTTACATGAAAGCAGAAGCTTGGCTTCTTGAGAGTTCATCTGCTCCTGCAGTTTATCCCACATCTAAAGTCATAATCCACTGTTTAATTATGACATCACAACCAGTTGCTGGGAAGGTAACATGAATTCAGTTAAGGAACAGCCAGCAGGAGCAGATGAACTACTGAAAAATAAGGTATTTTCATACAAGTGTCCTTAGTAACAAAAAAAGGGACTACAGAAAATATTACTTGCCAGCAGAATTCTTTCCAAAGCTCTGTTGGTTTTTTTTAAACTTACAGAGCTGCACAAATATGCATGCTGCTTGACAGGATAGATCAAGTCCCTGCCCAGATGAGTTCACAGTCTCAGTAAAATGGAGAGTAGGCAAAGCCAACCCCCCCACAGGCAGGGGGATAGGGCAAGGGCAACATAACATTGCAGTTGCTTGCAAGGCTAAATACATGTAACTTGACTATCCTCTAGTTATATCAGGTACTGTTAATAAGCTACATGGAAGTGGGTATTTGAGAAACACCTAGGAGAAAACATGCCTGTTAAATATTCAAACACCCCTTCAATGAAGGGAGAAGAAAGCTCATGTTCCACATCTCGGAGATCTCTAACAAGTCCTCCAGTAAAACAAAAAAACCCACACTTGACATCCATGATAACTAAGTTTAAGATTCTGTCACAGGTATTTTTAGTAAAAATCAGGGACAGGTTGCAGGCAATAAACAAAAATTCACGGAAGCCCGCAACCTGTCCCTGACTTTTACTAAAAATTCCAGGGGAGGGGACAAGTAGAGCACTGTCTACTTGTTGTAGAGCTAGCTGCTCTAGCCCTGCGGCCCCAGTGACCCTGGGCTGGCTACTGGTCAGCTGTTCAGGCGGCCCCAGGGGGCGCTGCTCCTGTTCCAGCAACACCAGGGCTGACAGCCGGCAGCTGCTCCAGCCCCAAGGGTGCTGACCCAACCACAGCTGCTGCCTCAGCCCTGCCCCAGAAGTAGTCCCGGAAAGTCACAGAATCCAGGACCGCAGTGACAGAATTGTATCCTTAATGATAACTATAAAGAAAAAACCAAGTAGAACCACGCCGTGCTTCTCTTTAGTTTTTTCCTCCCATGCCTTCACGCAGCAAAAAGGAGCAACGAATTTTTTCCTGAGCAGGTCATCTTTAAATCTAATTATTCCAATCAAGTTTCTCAGGGATGAGGTGTAGAGGGAGATGATGAAAGGTTAAGTCACCCTTGGGGGGAACACACCGACTGCTGTCCTGAGGGGTTTTGATGATTGTGATAGAAACCACCAGATCCGACACATTCAGTGTTAAGGTGAACATGAACACACACTTCTTAATTCAATTCATTGTGAAAAGTGGGGGAGGGGAGAGAAGAGAATTTCATTGTTAGCTTTAGATTGAAGCATCAGTCCTAATCTTTCGTTTCCCGTCTGCTATTGTCAAGTAACAACTGAAAAACAATTTTGTCCTTAAATTACATAACTAGCAGTTTTCCAGTCCCCAGGGTAAACTTATATTTAGGCTCATGTAAACACATATTGAGACTTAAAAGCATAATTTTCTACTCAGTTAACTATTTTACTTACTTCAGTAGAGGAAGGATTTATGATTTGTCAACAAAATGTTTATTTTGACAAGAATATGTATATTTGAAAGTTGTATATTTCCCCCAATCCAACTGTATTTTGTGAAATGAATTTTCTTCTGACTCATCCCATTGAAAAGGAAGCATTT
Organism: Terrapene triunguis; assembly: GCF_002925995.2. Classification (NCBI taxonomy): domain Eukaryota; kingdom Metazoa; phylum Chordata; order Testudines; family Emydidae; genus Terrapene; species Terrapene triunguis. The sequence goes on along the minus strand of NW_020699449.1, from coordinate 15,432,132 downwards.
CATTGCAAGAATCAAGTGCCATCCTTATTGGCTCGTCAGGACATGATTCCATGAGTCATATCAATCCAACTGTTGTGCGCACACATTGGTGCGAGCGCTTAGTATTGTTGCAACTTTTTTTTTTTTTTTTTTTAAAAGAGAAAAGTTGCATAGTCAAAGTTTCAAAATGAAAACATTTTCACTTTAAAAGAAGTCCAAAATATCTTGAATCCCTTGTTTTCATTCACTTAGACTCCAAAACCTTTAATTCTAATATAGATAACTATATATTATACATAACTTTCTTTTAACTTTGGACTTTGAATTAATCTCCATGGCACTTTTAATAGGCACGCTAAAAATCATGGGAAAGTGGGGTTTATAGAGAAGGTGCTGACATGAAGAACAGAGTTACCAAGAAAAAAGAACAGGAGTACTTGTGGCACCTTAGAGACTAACAAATTTATCTGAGCATAAGCTTTCGTGGGCTACAGCCCACTTCATCTGATGCAACCAAGCTTTTTAACTCCTTGCCCCAAGGCTCAAGGCTTTTTGGCCATCACACCAAGGACAGAATTAATCTGAGAGGCCTTTATATAAAAACTAGAGAGAGCAAAAAATGATGAGACAAAGTTCGTTTAAATCATTTTTTAAATTTATACTGGTGCTTTGAGTATTTACATGTCTGGTCATGGAGGATACGTTTCGGGGGGCGGGGGGGCGCATGCATTGCCCATCTAAAACCCTTGTGCACCACTCTGACAGTCTATCCCATGATGAATTCATAAGTGTGCTGCCCATCTTTAAGTAATGGAAGGGCACACAGACCATTCCCTCTACAAGTGTATTTTTCAAGAATACTATCTAGTGGCCACAGCAGGAGAACAAATAAGATAGGGAAATCAGATCTCAGATGCAAAGCAATTTTCAAATGTTTGCCAAAAAAGTACAGCTCTTTGGAAATCTCCAGGATTGGAGTGAGACCAAGAAATGTTGGTCCATTTAAAAATACATACATGATCACACTTTAAGGGAACTACCAAGAGCAGAGCCTATGGCAAACCTCAGACCTTTTCCAGGTACTTGTACTGTCTTCCCATTGCGCCCGTTAAGGTTCTAGAGCAAAAGGACAGAAAAAAATAGTAACAAAATATGACCCTGAAGCGCAAGGTCAAAGATGGTCACATGTACCCCATCCACACTGTGCCAACTGATGGACTGGCTATCCTGCAAGCTCACCTGTACCCTCTTTCATCCAGCACAACACTGCAGACACTGGACAGGTTTGCAAACACAATGCACTGAAAATGTACCTCTTAGAATGAGGTGAGCAGAGGAGATGGAAAGAATGGATCATGACGCAAAGGTGCACTGGCTAAAGCTTGTGCTCTGAGACGCCAAGCAATCCAACCTAGTTTTGGCAGAAGAGATGCTTTTCCAGCAGGATCTTTTATTTAATTTATATATATATTTTCTGACTATTACTTTTCTGAAATTGTTGATTTGCAAGAATATGCCTCAAAAGGAGGAGGAGAGGCAAGTCTGAAAATAGCTCAGTGGGGGTTTCTCTCACTCAGGAGTGAGGTCAGCAGGGAAGGAACCCAAAGAAGAACCTCAGCAGCTTCTCACTTCCCACACCACCAAATAGTTTTGGATGGTGATGCAGCTGTGGAACTTAATGGCAGCTTAGTGAGACCTGGGGTCCCGATTCTCAGGTCTGGACTGACGGGAAAGGGGGAAATCTAGTTTAAACTCACCTTTGTGGTGCCACATCCTGATGCAGCTGAGGGTGAGCTCAGTCCCTAGCACAACTGAGCAAGCAGCCTCTGGGCTGTTCTAAGTTACATTGGCTGACAGCACCCCAAGGGGCCATTATGCAGCCAAGGAACAGAGTGCAGCCCACTCCAGGATGCCCTCAACACCCCCATCCTGAAGGAGATTGCCACAAGGGGATGATGCAGAGGCTGATGCAAAGCAGTTTTCAAATTTTTGCCCCAAAAGAAAAAGAAGTCCCCGATGGAGCCCTGGCAAGAGAGCGGTACGTGCTTGTTACACAGCTAGTGTTTCCAAACGGTCTGACGGCAGCACCCCTTCAGGCAGTCTCAGCGCGGAGCCAGAGAGCAGGCACCGGCACGTCAGTCCAGAACTCAGCTCAAACAATCAAAACGCCGAGTCCTTGCCAGGGACAACCTGGGGTTACTGGAGGAGAATACCTATACATTTAACCCCCCGCATTCCTCCCCACCCCAGATGCCAAGTAACTGATGCTGCCCTTCCGCTGCAACTAGAGGTTCTTTGCTGGACTGGGCTAAGGAGTTTAAGTCCGGGGGGCACTTGTCAAATCCAGGCCTCCTCTTTCTTCTCCCGGTGCTGCCCTTCATCATGCACATGTGGGCATGCTACTCCTCCTCCTGGGTTTTTCCAGCCCTCTCTCAAGTGATGCCATCACTGGTCCCAGACTCTTGATTCGGATACGGCTCCACCGCCTTTGCTCACACCATAAAGTACCATTTGTTATTTACTGCGGATGTCTTTTAGCGATTTACGGCAGCGCCATTATAAACAACAAGAGTATTTCAAAAGTAACAAATATTTATTGCTGCCATTCCAAAGCCACAACAACAGTATTGGGCCTTGCCTAGCAGGAGCAGGGATGTGTGAATGCCAGCATCCAAACCTGGGACTCTCTACTGATTTGGTAATTGGGCTGCTTGCCCAAAAAGTACAAAAGTGAGGGGGGTGAGGAGGAATGACAAGGGCAGGGGGAATGAGCTGACCAATGAGCTGGGGAGTTGGAAAGCAGCCCATGCATTTAATGGTAAGGTAAACCCGAGACACTCCCCTCCCCCAATATCTCTACCCCCTTCCCACTGAGTGGCTTCAGCACAGCAGCTCAAGAAAAAAAAAAGGAAGAAATATTTAGGATTTTAAAACTAACCATGTAATGAAAATAATAAATATATAAAAAACAGAGAGTTTTAAAAAGGGAGCAGTTATCTGAGAAAGAAGGCTGAATACTGAGCCTTCACAGAGCTTGTCCACCCACAAACCAGAACCAAAATAACTAAATTGGTTTTATTTCACACCTTTAGTTATTCAGTGCAAATCTGACATTTATTGCAGATTAAGAGCATCTTATTTCAACTGAACTTAGTTATTTACCAATTTCAATTCACTCAAAACAAGACACTCTTAAACCAAAATAAGAGCATCCACACGCAGACTTGTGCAGAAATAGCTAAAGGTATGAATTTAAACCAGTTTAGTTATTTCAGTTTCCATTTACATGTAGACAAGCACATACTTGTTTTCCATGTACAGGAGGCATTTTGTCCCAACTGCTCCTCCCAGCTAACCGTGGCATTCACACATCCCTGCTCCTGCTAGGCAAGGCCCAATACTGTTGTTGTGGCTTTGGAATGGCAGCTGTGGAAACCAGCTCTATCTTCCTTAGTATGCCAGTTGGTACAAATCGAGTTCTATCCGCTCAATTTTTAACCCATTACTTCAGATGCATTGGTTCATTCTTTGTACAGTTGTTCTCTTTATTTTCTGTGGAGAAGCTACTGTTTTATGCCTTTACCCTCTAAGAACGTAACTACATTGGCCCCAAGCCTGCAAACACTTACTCTATGTTTAACTTTAAGCATCCGAGCAATCCCGTTGAAGTCAATGTTTCTCACATGCGTAAGTGTTTGCAGGATTGGGCCTTATTTTGTTAGACTGCTTTCCAATGTACTAATGTAATACATTATTCTGAAATGCTTGCGAAGACCTTAGTCGTGCGGGGCTTCAGACGTCTACTTCATTTTCCTTTATTAAACCCATCTAGCAAGGCTCTGGCCTTGAGACCAAAATGATTCTAGTTCTTCCAACCTTCCCCTCACCCCTTTTTTTAAAATACGGTTTGGGGATTTATACAAAATTAAATCTTTAGTATGCTATTAAAGTTAAATGTCTAGTATTACATCAAAAGAATTTTTCCCCCTCAACTGAGACTTCAGCGTTTCTGGATAAGCAAAGACTTTTAATGAGCATGTAATAACTCAACAACAACATTTTTTATAACTATTTCTATTTAAGATTTATATGCACAAACTGTACTAGCCAGCCTGCCTGGAGCAAACTGTCAGCTAATGTAAGGTTCCAAATAAAATGAACATACAAAACCCTACATTTAAAGAACTGTTAAAGTCAGAGTTCATATTTAATTTTTGAAAACCCAACTGTGTACACAGTCAAAAACCCCATGAAAACCAAGTTACTGCACATGCTGAATAGCGACTTAACATAGACCTTGTCATTTAAAACAAAAACAAAAAAACCCAAAAGTTGGCCCAGTCAAGGAACATTGCTGAATCATTTAATCACATTAAAAATATATGATACTTAAAAAATGGAAGAGTTAAGACTCCTACAGCATAATGAACTTGCCACATTGCACATTTTAGGAAAATGTTTCCGTGCTTAACCAAAGATTTCCTTTCTCCACGTAACAGGGTCTATATGTTCTACAGGGGGTCTTGCAATCCGACTGGCGCTCTGGGGACCAAAACCAAACCTGTCACACACTGGCACAGTGATTAGCCTGTCCTCCTGAGGAGCCAACCTACTGAGAGCATCTCCATGGATAGGAGCCCACTGTGACTGTATTCAACTGACCTACATCAACTTAAACTCTCATTTGAAGTATACCTACCATAAAGCATGAGCACGCATTTCCTCTGAGCTACCAAACTATGAAACCCTAGTCAGACCCACCGCGAGCTGGATCTGAGGGCCTTAATACTTAAAGGACGTTTTCATATGAACATGGATACGTTTTCCTCTCTTTCGCTCTGTGCCCCCGCATTTCCCCACTGCACAAGGTTTACAGCTCCTACAGTGGGATTTTATCAGCCAGGTGCAGCTAGGGAGGGATAGAAAATGAAGATTTCTGCAATAGACTCCTCCGGAGGAGTCTGTCTCGATGCCGTATTTTCTAAGGGCTGGTAGAAGACCATTTGGCCTCTTTCACCTACCATTTGTTACTTTTGGCCCCGCCTCCGAGACTTGTTCTGCTGCTGCTTCTTGTCTTCTGAGGTCAGTCCCCTCCTTGTCTGCCCTCTTGTGCAGCCCATTTCATGATGTGTCCCAGGTGCCACAGCCCTTTGTGGGTTCTCTGCACCAAGTACCACAGTGAAACTTACTGGCAGTTTCACTCTGCAGCATGTGAAACACGTACACAGCACAAAGCCGCACACACAGGCGTACATGCAGTGCAGCAGCAGAGTGAAGGTCGATAATTATTTTCGTACAAATAATTTGCAGTAGTTGGTTCGGGCAGACCACCACAGAAAGCAGCACTGCAGGGAAAGGTTACCAAACAGTCAAAATGTAGCAGTGGGCTTTCAAATCAGGCATGCACAGTGCCCTCTGCTGGAAAGTTTAATAGCTGCTAAGGTGGTAAATAGCAGTTCACTAAACACCCGTTAAGTCTCAGTGACCAACGATTTAGATGATACACATACATATTAAAAAAACCCTCATATTCACATATAAACACTGAAACACTGTAAACCAGATATTTCAGCAAACGTTGTGCTATGTTTTAATTAAACCAAATCACCCTAGGTCCAGGAAGTAAAATAAAAATTGCCAGTCAGGCTAACATTTTACTTTTGGTCTCTTCATGGAATTCTCTTTTATTATCAATCTAACTTAGAGAACATGAGGGTGATGACTGTTAGAATTCACACCACAAAACCTGGGTGCAACCAAACAAGAAGACTTTCACTGTGATTCTCCTGTTTTCTATCACTTTGCACATCTTCCTGTTACCTGGATGCCTATATAGTTAATTACAGCTTCCAAAGCAGCAAAATGTATAAGCAAAATTGATTTCCAGTTTCTATTAAAACCTACTTTTTCAGCTACGCATAACATTCTGAAAGAAATTCCAAAGGTGATTTGTGCGTGTGTCATGGTGTATAAATTATGAGCATAATCCTTTAAACCATTTCTGTGTAGGGTTAAAAAGAGGAACTTCTCAGAAGATGCAAACAGATTTGCATATGCATAACTTAATATATCGAACCAATCCAGTTCGAACCTGGCTTATTTTACAGTTCTCATCAAGAAAAGCTAATTTGGAAGGAACAAACTAGCTTTGAAGTAAATTGATTTAGTAGTGTTTACAAGTTTTTGATATATTTGCAGGTGCATCTTCTGTTATGTTCTTAAGAACTTAAGAATTTCTCAGTGCCTCTGATTTTCTAAAGATTGAACTCAAAGTGCTTTCGCTCTCAATGTATAAGTACTGTAAAGTCTTCCAAAATTTACACTTCCAGAATTTGGCAGGGAAACTACTAACTTGGAAGAGCAGTAGCAATGACAACCTCTATGACCCATCTAGACTAGAGGAATTACTACAGGACTGAGAACAAGGAACTACAGAACTTTAGTCTCACAAGTGACACTGATGCTTTGATACGTTCACAGCACTCTACGAACAGTAGCTAGATCTCAGAACATCTCTACTGGAAGAGGGTAAATATCAGTCTCTGTAAAATGGAGACACAAAGGCTCAAAGGCTTCCATGTCTTGTTCACGGTCACACAGTCAGTCATTCTCAACATGAGGATTTTAACTTGGGACTCTTTACTCTTAACTTCACTCTCTGTAAACTTAGTTTGAAAACAAAAGCAGTGTTCAACAGTTTTAAAGTTACGAAGGTCTAAATAAATAAGATTTAAAACTTTTTTTAGCCCAAATTAAATATAATGGCTTTGAACATTGGGCTGTTACAGTCGCTGGGTTGACTGAAGTGAGTAATTATGTAAAAGCTGCCTTGAACACCAGGCCATTTAATTTTAAAATGTTCATAAACTACTGGACTGATTTTTCTTCAACCTCACCTTGTTTTGTAAATCTCACTGACACCTGAACATCAAAGAAAGACTTGTATGTACTGTACTGCACTGCAACTTATTTTACACAAAGCTGTACAAGAAACTGTAGGATGGATTAATTGACAAGTTATTTAGGATGAAGAGATCATATATTAATTGATAGAGCACAAGGGGGCAGAGTTACACTTGAGCTTTCAACCTTAACTCACCACCTTCCTCACTTTTTAGTGCTACCTTTATCATTGCACCAACGTCCAGTGTGTTTTGCATGTTGTCTGTTAGAATATGCACACACACCTATTTAGAAAATAAAAGCTATAAAAAGCTACCACACAAAGCCTGTGTGAGAGGAAGAGAATGTCTAAGATCATACTCCAGCTGACTCTCACAGCTTTTAAACCAGTTAAGTACACAACTATTTTGTTTGTATGTGCATTTGTGACCATTTCCCCTCCTCCATTTTTTTTTCTATTTTTATAGTAAAAACGTCAGCAAACTCTTGAGACAAAAATTGAGACTAAATGTATCTTTGTTGCTTTGTGATTAGTTTGAAAATTCAAAGATTCTAACCCCATTGTTCAAGCAGTAGTGCTTACTTCGGAACCAGCCCTGCAAAGACTTACAACAGGACTACTAACACGCACATTGCATGATCAGATCTTTAAAAAGGACATCTTTAGGAAATTCTCAATCTCAATATGGCTAGCCTCCTAAAATGGAAATGAATGCCACATCCCTAAATACAATTAAAATTGGTCTCACTCCAGAGGGACCAAAATTAAGTAGCATTTTGTTACCATGTAGAGAGCTCTCCCCCACCTCAATCTCCCTACAGCAGATGAAGTGCTTACTACTGCAACTCACATTAATAATCAGTTGGACTGACTTGCTAGGACAAAATGAGAAAGTTATTTCATGGCCCGTCAAACATAAATTAACTTTCTCTCTCCCTATCTTTCTTGGTCTCGCTCCAATTAGTGAGCATCTGTCCCAGTCTTGTTTCCAAGAAGGGCATGTTCACACTCAGCATTTTACTTCTGCCCTTCCCTTTTTATTATACCCACAAACGAAGGCCATCAGCAACTAGACAGTATAGTTCTACTAAACATCAAACCTTTAGAAATATTTTAATTCACTGAACAAGCAAAATCAAATTGAGACAATTATGCCCAACATATTGGGGAGGGAAGGTAAAAAAGGTTGCCCGTGCCATCTTCGTTCATCCCCATAGTGCATATGTATTATGAGACTATCTTTAAATTATATGAGCACATTTCCCCGCACAGGACATCACCTCATTCAGTGCAGAGAATTTTTCCCTAGCCTCATTCCCAGAAGTGGATGAACATGAAATCTCACTCCCCCGCCCCTCCACAGCCTAGCCACGATCCGTTAGATATTCCTTTGGAGTTGTCGGAGTTCTGAGTGTCTGAACCCCCTATACTGAGCATTTACAGCAGACAGGTTTTTGTTTGTGTTTTATTGATGGTTTTTTTGGTATCAAGTTTGTGAAGTGCATAACTAAGGCAGGCTGAGCTGCGCAGCTAAGTTATATTCACAGTCAACTATAGATTATAAATTTGGTAAGAAGAACTGAGGCTAAGTAAAGGGTCACTGTTGCTTTTGTAAGGGGTGAAGAGTTGGAGGCAGGGCCCTTGTTAATTCAAGGTCTGCAGGATGGGGACTCCCTCTTGGGGGCATCCAAAGGTATGTACAGTGATACCTGGCCATAGAGTTCCACATTCTGTAACTGACATGCAATATTTACAAACTATAAAAGAGTTTTCCAGTCCTGGAGAAAAGTTCCTTTCTAAGCCTTTTCTTCCCCTCCAACTTTTTTCTTTTAAAAAAAGAAACAAAAAGACACACACACAGGAAATTCCATACAAAACACATTCACCAAAGACACTGAAGTTCCACAGAAGTACTTACCAAAAAAATCAAGAAACAGTTAAGATATGTGCAAACTTAACTCCACCCATGTATGTATGTATGAACAGACACCACAAGGTTTTCTGTTCCTTTTTTTGTTTTACAGCCTACCATAGGTACATGCATAGCATTATTCCCATTCTTTTATACTTATTAGTGCTTAAGTGTCTCTTTATTGACAGACATTTTAATATGATAAATTCTTTCTCTAAGGTATGTACATTAATAATTCAGTAAGAAACATTATAAATCTTTGTTTCAACCAGCAGAATGGCCTTCCTTAGGACACAATTTCACAATAAAGCAGTTAACTAAAAAACTAACTTGCCGATATACTAAAGCAAAATGTTCACTATTATTTAAGGCTGTTATTCTTAATCTGAAGTGTGTCATGTAAGAAAAGTTTACTGGGTAATTTTAAGATAAATGACCTTATGAGCTGACAGACACACAGAAAGATCATAGTACTTTAAGATGCTAGACCTGCGTATGCAAGGCTATAAAAATTGTATGTTATATTTGAGAACTACTGTGATCATATAAATTAAAGCATGTACTGTAATGCATAAGCATAAGAGGGGGAAGACAAAGTTGTGAGTGGAAGATTAACTTTGGCAGATCTTGACTTGAGTATTTAAACATACCACCTTAACATTCTTTTTTTTTTAAAATGCATGCAATATATGGTTCAGTTTTATTCTCAGTTAGCTTTTTAGCAGCCCCCATCTCAGAACCTTTGACCTGGCAATGCAGTTTAGTCCATCATAATCCTATCTACAGTAATATTATTAAAGCCAAAAGTAAAGATGAGAGATCAGACACGCAAATATAAGTAAATAGAAAATATGCCAACCAACATTACATCAATGTCATTTATTTTAAAAGTGTGAATTGCTAAATTTAGATTGTCTCTCTAGGAGGAAAAGAAAATTGCTGATAGCACAGAACATACAACATCAACCCCCTAAGAGAGTGCAACAGCGCAATTATAACTGAAGACAAAAATACAAATCACTGTTATGTTTAAGTGGTAATCTAGACTGATTTATAAAATCTAGTCCTACCTTACAGACTCACTAACTTTAGCAGCTCATAGTTTAAATATTAAATAGTTTAACAATCCAAACATTTAATTAGCTCATGCCACAAAACCTTGAGAAGCCTTCAAATTACCTCCCCGCCCCTTTCAAACTCATACAAGAAATACTTAATTGCAACTGCCAAGTGGCAGATAGAAGGCAGAGGCTGAATCTATATATGTGCCGAAGAGGCATGATGGCACCCTACATTCTCAGGCAGATGCATGCCACCTTCCCCAGCTGCCAGGGACAGCGAGCTGCTTTGCTGACTATAGAGATGGGGGGAGGCAGCAGGGCACTCCAGCCCACTCAGGAAATACTCAAGTGGTGTTGTTCAGCCAAGATAGCCCCACAAACCAACAAGAGCACAGCCTATGCAGCACTTCCACAATGAAAATCCTCTTCTCATTGGCTACGGGAGGCAGTAAAGGTCTTGAGAGGAGAACAGACCAGGCCTTGCCAACATACACATTTTCATAAAATTGCCCACTGTTGTGTTGTGCGTGGAAACCTGTGCAAGCAATGGTGAGAAAGTCAGCATCGACTGGGCCCAGGGGTTTAGACAACACAGCAGCAAAAATGCTTGTGGCACAAGAGCCCGTATATTAGTACTCCCACCAGGGGGAAATTGTAGGAAACATGCCAGTGTTTAAGACAAGGCCTAGGTGAAGGCAAGCTGGGGTCTATTCCCAGCTCTGATACTTGCCTGTTCACAGAATCATAGAAGATTAGGGTTGGAAGAGACCTTAGGAGGTCATCTAGTCCACCCCCATGCTCAAAGCAGGACCAATCCCCAACTAAATCATCCCAGCCAGGGCTTTGTCAAGACGGGCCTTAAAAACCTCTAAGGAAGGAGATTCCACCACCTCCCTAGGTAACCCATTTCAGTGCTTCACCACCCTCCTAGAGAAATAGTGTTTCCTAATATCCAACCTAGACCTCCCCCACTGCAACTTGAGACCATTGCTCCTTGTTCTATCTGTTGTGACCTTGAGAAAGACACTTCACTTCCCTGTGCTTCATTTACCCATCTATAGCATAGAGATGATAATGCTTACCCACCTGCACTAAGTGTGCATGAAAACGCTATACAAGTGCTAAATATCAGTCATTATTATTATTTCACCATGTACAAACTGCTTAGTTTTGGCAGGAACTTGGACTGCCATGATATAAAACCAGTCCCGTGAGGAAGTGCGCAGGCTGAACTACCACATAAGCCAATAAGAGATGAAGATGCTCCACAAGGTGCTGGAGGGTTCCTATTTGATCAGCTTTGACCTGCTGTTGAGGGTAAGTGCAGAGATACTGAAGGGTCAAGCAAAGAGGGAAGAGAGGCTGACCAGACCAGACTCATGTTATTACTTCATATCTGGTTTATTTAACAAAAGGTGCTTCCAGCTTCTTTCATCTGGGCACTCGTAGCTATAAAATTCTCGAGGAAGTGTGTTTCTCTCTAGCTCACTTCCTGTCCAGTATCTGCAGAGACCACAAGATGGCACCATGCTACACTGGTCTCATCCCCAGTCCAGCCCAAATGCACCCCTTTGCTACATGGGTCTGACCCCAAGAGATGCTGAGTACTCCGCTCCCCTTGAATTCAGCAGCTAACCCCACTCAGGCTCAGCGTCTCTATCCCCATGCCCCCACTGCGAAACAAGGAATGGTGCTGCTCCTGATGGGGGCTTAATTCAAAGTTACCCAGATTTAATGAAAGAAAGGAACTCTCTGTTGCTCTTCTTGTTTACCTGTAGCTGTCTACCCACTCCCCCACACCCCAGTCACACTCTCCTCCATCAGTGGCCTCTGACTGGATGTTATCACACTCTGTGCTCTGAATTCCAGTAGTCCGGCCCTGGAACATCCCCGTCCCCCATCCACTCCGATGTAAGTGGCTGCATCTCCGTCTGGCAGACTCCAGGATTGCTCCGCTCACATGTCCTGCTGCCCTAGGCTGGAGCCTGGTTGTCTTGTGCTGTCACCTGCTCACAAGCTCCTGGAGCCTCGTCCCTATTTTCTTACTCATCAGCTTGTATTCTCATTCTGGGTGCATTTCCCTTCCCTGCTGCCCTCTGCGGCTGCAGCACAAGCACCTTCTCCCTCAGACCAACTCTCCCCCCAGCAGTTATAAACCCCCATAGTTCAACATTTCTCCCTTCCGCTCCACCTCTTGTGAGCCAAAGGGGATCACCAAAGAGCTGGCAGAGGGTCACTGTGCAAAACAAGGCAGACTCTTAAAAAAACCCCCAAACTCTCCTTTTATTCCAAAGAAGGGGGTTGGAGGACATGTCCTACCTAAGATTATCCAGCTCAATAGTAAATGGAAGCTCCCTTGCAAAACCTCTCAATCAAGCAGGTGTTAAGACTGTAAACTCCCTATGGTAGGGTGGAGTGAGGTAGGGACCTTTTCATCATGCCTCTCTGTCAAGTGCCTGTCGGCACCATAAAAAGTAATTTAACAAGTAATATCAACATGATTGTTTGTTAAGCACCAACAGGGTAGTTGGCACAGGAAAAAACATGAACCTTGGCCTCAAGAGTTTACACATCTAGATAAATCCACCCTGTTAATAAATTTATCTCCCAACTTCATTATTCATTTCCCATATAGCTTTCCTAATTCCATTACTTCAGCATCTCCTACCATTAGTTGATCAATCATCCCTTTAAAAAAATGTTCAGAGTGATTTAGCCCTTGAGAAAGGTGCCAGTTTGGCAGCTCGAGGCCAAAATCCTATTTATCCACAAAACACATACAACACGGGTTCTGCCAGGATACTTTTCTTAGCACCACATCTACGAACTAAGGGCCTGTACACACTAGTGCTTACTTTGCTATAACTTAAGACACTCAGGGGTATGAAAACGCCACCCCGGTGAGTCACGTAAGTTACACCGACCTACATGCTGGTGTGGACAGCCCGGTGCCGGCGGAAGCAGCGCTGCCCCAATCGGGGAGCTGGAGTAATTATGCTGACAGGAGAGCTCTCTCCCGTTGGCACAGAGCAGCTGCACTAGCCGCACTACAGTGGTGCTGCTACATCTGTACAGCTGTGCCACTACAGCGATTCTAGCCCTAAGATTTGCATTAGTGAGCGGCTGGGGTGTGCACTAGATGCGTTGTGAGGCATTAGGTCAAAGGCATAACACCTTCACTTCTTGGGTAGTTGAACCGGTATCCTAATGAATGAACACTGCAGTTTCTGGGCCACATTCTGTCCCAATTTACTCGGCATACAGCCATATAGATTTAATATCTGTTAAGCTGCTTAGCAGGCTTTGTGGTATGATTAGAGCCATACCAAACTCATGGCCATGAAAAACGTGTCACGGACCGTGAAATCTGGTCTCCTCCCTTCTCCCCCCCTGAAATCTGGTCTTGTGTGTGCTTTTACCTTATACAATACAGATTTCACAGGGGAGACCAGCATTTCTCAAATTGAGGGTCCTGACCCAAAAAGGAGTTGCGGGGGCCTTAAATTTGGTAGGGCCCTAGGTATGATTCAGGTTCTAGTGGGATAGGGAGCTTCTAAGCATGACACATACAGGAAGAGTACAGTATTTGAATGCAAAGAAAAAAAAAAAAGCTGATTTCTCACCACTTTAAAAAAAAAAAAGTTAGAATTATTCCTAGAACCCCTATGTCCAGGGAAAGCAGAATTCTGTTTTTACAGTAACAGTCATATTCTAAGGGTATGTCTACACAGCAAAGAAAACCCCGTCGGCTGGCCCGTGCCAGTCGACTCAAGGTTGCAGGATTTGGGCTGCGGGACTGTTTCATTGCTGTGTAGACTTACAGGCTTGAGCTGGACCCGGGCCAGCTGCGGGTTTTTGTTTGCTATGTAGATATACCCTTAGTCTCCATCCACTACCTCTTTCTTGACTCCCTCCCTGACACCACACCCTTTAGCCACATATTCCCAGACATTTTTACACCAGCATACCAAGCTAGAGTGTATAGGACACAAGCAACATGGCAGACATTTAACCTGGGTCATGTGAGTAGCCAAATCAGAAGCATATCAAAACTTTCAATTGCAAAATAACTTGCAAAAAAAAAAAAAATGTGCAAAGTATAATGCAAACTAACATACACAAACTCAGCAGCAAACCAGCTGACCAAGATATCTGTTCCCATAATAGCGGCCTGGCCCTGGAAACATTACTCATACAAATAGTGCTGCTGATTTCAGGTTTGGGCTCTAAATTTTCACATCTCACTCTATTTTAGTTATGTAGGCAAAGTATCCTCCAACCTCTGCAGATCAGCCAACCCAAGAGAATGTTAAAATTATATATCAAAACAAAGAGTCCCCCAAATGTTTTACCTGTACTTGATATAAAATAACTAATATTTAACATTCAAGTAAATAACAAACATTCAAGTAAAATTGGACACTGTGTCCATATAATGAAAACAAATTAGACCACATTATGGAATTAATGACCCAGCAATTATTACACAAACAAAACACTGCTATAGGAACCACAAACAATGGCCAAAACCATTATACTGCTATTACCTGACATGCCTATAAATCAAACTAGGATCACATTTCCAAATTTAAAAAACAACAACATATCCTTGGATTCAGACCTTGAATGCCAAGTTCCTACTGCCTGGAGTATATTTTTAATCACAAAGTTATTCATTCTGCCATAGAGGAGGTTATAATGGACACACCTAGACAATTTCTAACTGTAGTGTTACTAATGGGTGCCGCTTTTAAACAAGGATCACAAAGTAAAACCCTATTTTGAGCTCTGAGATTAATGACCAAGTATGTTCCCCCCAAATGTAATGCAAATTTGAAGGAAGAATTTCTCCCACACAAGTCACTGCCTCTTTCCAGATGTCAGTCCTGCAAAGTCACAATGCATTGTCATTGTACAATTAAAAAAAAAAAAGATGACACGGGCAGCAATGAAGCAGTAAGAGGAGTTCGAAAAATATTCTGATGACTAAAGATTCCACATTGCGTTTTCACACAGGAACCAAGAAAGGAAATACAGAAGATACCCAGGAGAATTTAATTCCATCTACCATGTTTCACTGAATGGCATCATTTGAAACCATAGCACTCACCTTGTACTGGGTCTATGTCAAAATACAGGTAGTTTTTCAAAAGGACCCTTTAAGTCTGATTGTTATTTTTAAATACTTTTCATTTCTCAAACTATGGACTAAATCCTTCCCCTTCGTTGTGCGGTGTGCAAGGGAGGAAATGAAGCACACTCCCACAAATCCACACTAGTGGATTGTGTACTTTTTTATACAGCTAGACAGAATGCATCCATAGTACACAAAAGGGTGTTGAGAAATACATCAGGACACACACCAGAATGTAAGGGGAACAGAGACATGCTTCTCTGCCAAGCCAAGAATCACATACGCTACCATGAGCGGCGAACAACACAACCAGCCAGCGAGTGGCATACTCTGAAAGCAGCAGTAAAGCATGGTCCCAAGCGTGCTGAGCTGAAAGGATTTCTTGTGACCCGGGCATACTCAGACGTATCTGTGCTCTCCCTCAAGACAGACTGTTGGACACATAGGGAATATTTGGCCCCATAAACAAACTCTTAATGGGAATAGTATTAGAGAAGAGAGACGTGGATGAATAGCCACTGACTGAAACACCACGGTAACAGTTACATTTGTCATACAACAACATTCCACAAACTGATCAGAGAATAAATGGGAAAACAGGCTGTTCCATATCAGCGTTCCATATCAGCGTGTTGGAATCTATTTACCTGAAACTTCGAGTACTCTCAATATTGCCAAATAGTTAAAAGTCTCTTTGGCTTCCACGGCAATAATCTCTCTGAATGATCTGTTCCCAATACTCATTGCCTTTAAAGCATTCAAGCTACTTTACTCTTTACAAACTAAAAGTTTTCAGAATGCAAATTACCTAAGCAAAATGATACTGAGCTCCTGTGAAAACCTTTGTAACAGACACAGCTGAACGAAACGATAAATGGCAAGCCAAACAAATTCCAAGTTACACATTAGTTATCCCACTAAATGTGTTATCCAACCAGTAATTCCATCAAGAGGAATCAGTTCTACAAGGGATAGCTCAGTGGTTTGAGCATTGGCCTGCTAAACCCAGGGTTGTGAGTTCAATCCTTGAGGGGGACATTTAGGGAACTGGGGCAAAAATCAGTACTTGGTCCTGCTAGTGAAGACAGGGGGCTGGACTCGACCTTTCAAGGTCCCTTCCAGTTCTAGGAGATAGGATATCTCCACTAATTTATTTTTATTTAAAGAGGTAAAAATATACAGAGATAGGAAATTCAACATACTCTCACTGTAAAACCCAATTCTTTTACTTAGTAATGCTTTTCCAGGACCCAGCCAAAATGACGCTGGCATTGGGTATGTTCTTCCTTAGCTGCCATTCAGAAGGCAAATGATCAGATGAGGAGATTTATACAAACCACTTCCTCTTCCCTCTATGTTGGCTCCCCAGCTGAGAGCTTCCAAAATTGGAAAGCTCAAAAGTGAGCCCATTCTAACCCACCTATTACTAGTCACCGTGCCAGCGACTGACGCCGGATGAGGATTCTGAGTAGGTTTCTGCACTGTGCTGTAGCTACGTGCCAGAAAACAACTCACCAGACATTTGTTTTGCTGGGACATGGCTGCAAACAAGCCTCCAAGGTTCATTCTCCATTAGGGCAGAATTTATTACTACTCTAAAAAGGGTGTGGTGCCACTGAAGGGAAGAGCCAGGAATCTGATTTCAGATGGCAGGCAACCTAAGGTCCTCTAATCCTGCCACTCACGATGGTCAGCTGGCTTCCTTCCTCTGAGCTCCTACTGACCGCACCCATGGTCTAAGGCCTGGTCTACACTACGGGATTAATTCGGATTTAGCAGCGTTAATCCGAATTAACCCTTCACCCGTCCACACTACAGAGCCAGTTAATTCGAATTAAAGGGCCCTTTAAATCGATTTCTGTACTCCACCTCGACGAACGGAGTAGAGCCTAAATCGATTTTGTTAATTCGAATTAGGGTTAGTGTGGCCGCACACCACCGAATTACTGTGTTTAAATTAATGGGGTAGTGTGGCCGCACACCACCGAATTAATGTGGTTAAAAACCGAATTAAGGTGCTTAGTGTGGCCGCGCACAATCGAATTTATACAACCTGTTTCCCAAATTCGAATTATCTAAATTCGGATTAATCCTGTAGTGTAGACATACCCTAAGAGGCACTTTCCTTAGCGACTTGCATCAGCTGAGTGCTCCATGATAAACCAGCTTTTCCCTCAACTCACCCCCAAGACTCAAATGGTCTCATTAAAACCGATTTATTAAGAGAGAAAAATCAGATTAAAACAGAGGCCTGCAGGGGCAAGTTACAATCATGGCATTTGCTCCATTTTCTTCCAGTAATGGTCCTCTGCATATTGCCAGACATAGACCAAAAAGCAGCAAGAATGATAGGCCAGAAGGCCAACCTCAGCCAGATATCCCCAGTTGCTTTCTGCTACATAACCACTAGGCAACTGTCATATGGCAGACAGGGGACAGAAGAGGAGGGATGGGTGCAAACAATCTCATCTTCTCACTGTGTACCTTCCCTGAGTCATGGCTAAGGAGGAACACAGCCATGTATTGGAACCATCATTTTTGCCACAAAACTGAATTGCACTAAAATAAGACAAAAGTGAAGAAAAACCATTTTAAACAGCAAGTTTCACTGTGAGTTTGTAAAGCGAGAAGGCTAGAAAAATCTCCAAGGGCAGCTTAGATCAATCTGAAATATTAAGCAAATGCTCTTTTAAGTGCCAAAAAAATGCACTCTTGGCAAAAGTTCTAACAGAGTTTCATCCTGCCATCAGCTCCACTGGTGACAGACTAAAAAGCTGAATGTGGCAAGAGGATCTCTCTAAATCTAAGAGTCTTTACTCAACTGTTGTAAAGAAACCATGAATTTACAAAGGTAAGAATTAGTCTCTCCCTCTCTAGGCCGCCATGTGCAGACAATTCAAGGCCGTACATTGCTCAGGGGCACCTCTTCTCTAGCCAACTGAAGGAACTCCAGCTGATCCTCTATTGGAAGGAAGCTGGGCATGTAGTGAAAATGGGCAGAGGATCCTCCCATTTGACAGAAAATTCCCCAGGAAACTAAAAATCATTTTTACCTGTAGTCCTATCTTTACTCAGCTTCCAGCTGCCAAAAAAAAAAAAAGCAAACACACATGCAACATACCACAAGTATATTTTCACCTTGCAAGCAGAGGTAACCTAAAGTATCTGTTTATTAATTTGGTAATGCTCTAGATAAACAATTTCTCCCATTATACAAACACGCACATAACCTGCATCTGCATATTTCAAGTCACTGCAAGGTCTCCTTTCAGAACTCCCCAGGTGTGCCTCTCTTACATGTTACAACTGGATCAGCACATTTATGTTAATGTCTTAAGTAGGTTTGTTTTACTTTCCTCATACAGTTTAGATCCTAAGATTTCACCTCCTCCCCAACTTTCTCACATTTTAAAACCTACTGAAGGAAGTACAGACTGAGCAATTCTCAAACTCTCTATTCTGCCCGTTTCAAAACGCCCAATAAAATGAAACCTCACTGAAAGACTGTCAGCAATAAAACCAAGAATGAACAACATGCAGCCCGAGGGCCAAATTCAACCCACAGATTCCTGATGTATGGCTGGTTCTTGGCTGCCCTCTCCCTGTAATTGCAGGGTGAAGACAAAGCTGATCAACTGCTGCTTTTTGTTGCTGGTAAACAGACACAAGCAATTTATATCCACAACCAAGAACGATACAAGAGCCAGCAATACTGTGGCATTTCTGATTCAAACAAGTACAGTCCAGAGGCTCTTGAAGTGGCTAATGTGTCTTTGTGTAGCCAAGTTTAGGCACCCATATAGTAGTCTCCTTACAAACACTCAAATGTTTTCCATTCCTCCAGACCTCAACAAATATAGGTGCTGGAATTGGGGTTCAGGGGGAAAGAAGGCTGCCAGACCCCTGGCTTGAAGTGGTTTCCATTATATATAGGGTTCACAATTTGGGTCAATGGCTCTCAGCCCCCCCCCCCCCCCCACACACACACTACACACTGCTCCAGTGCCCCGTCAAGAAGAACAGTTACTTAACCAATGTTCCCAGGGTACTGGACTAATAAACTAACTCTCCGACAGAAGGGGAAAAGTTATCAGTGGCTCCCCACATTATGGCATTGCTAGCCAGAAATTTTCTCTGCAAGCCTGTGAACATACTGCTAGTCAGGGCCGTCAGTTTAATTTTGAGATTCTCAGAGTGGATGACAGACTTGCTAGCAAGCAACCTTGATACACCATAGCCTCCAGGATTGCAATTGCTATATATACTGGACTTCTGCCTATAATGAAGCACTACAAGGATTACAAAAGAGAAGAATTTTCATTCCAACCAGAATTCTATTTAAAATAAAAAGCAAAAGAGTAACCTGCACTTTGAGGTTGAAATAAGGTGTTTAGGTACCACCTAGAACAAAGTGTACAAAATCCAAATACTAATCCTCACATGAAAGTGATGTAAGAATAACTAAATTAGAATATATGATTTCACTGCTGGAATTTTTTTGGTATCAGATATTCAAACGCATCTCGTTTATTTATGCCAGCATTACACACAGAGCAAGCCCACTCAACTTCTATGCCAGTGAACATACGAATGTTTTACATACACTGAGCCATAGCACAGAAGGGGTTAACAATCCCCAGCTCCGGAAAAGGAGAGAGATTTATCACACTGCTGAAGGAAGCAGGATTCTTGTCAATTTCAATCTCCTCCCAGTTCACAGAAATAAAGCAGAGAAGGCCAAGGGCAGACACTGTGAGTGCAGCTTAAATAAACTTGGTGCCGAGTCTCAGCATCCAGGCTGCAACACCCACAGCTATTCCACCAGGGGCAGGGGAAGTGCTGGGGTCTTCAGTCCCCCACAGAACCAGCAGATGCCCCAGGCCATTACCTCCTGCATGGGCAGTGGGTCCATGGCTGCCCGCACTGCTGTCTTGGGCACAGCTAGGAGGGGAGGCAGTGGCTGCTGGGTCTCTGCCGAGCTGGCCAAAGGGAGTGTGTGGGGAGGCTGGGCCCGTGTTCCCCACTCCACTATGGTCAGTGCAGATGGCACTCCTTCCTGCTGCACAGGCCAAAGAGTCTCAGCACACACCCTGATCACAGTGAGCCCACTGCCACTCTCCTCCCTGAGCCAGGAGGGGGAGAGGGGCATACGAAACATTTGTGGGGGCGCCTCTCCCTTGATATGTCTTTGAAGTTCTGATTTTCTGTCAGAAGGAACTAAATGGGGGTCTGAACGCTGGCCTGCCTATGGCCCTACTAAACTGCTGACTTGCCACTACAAATATTGGTGTCAATACTGGGACGCTTGTGTAGAAAAAAGCCTTTTTCCTCAGGGTTCTCATTAATAGCCAAGCTATCGTCTTAATTTAACTGTATTACTTCTTAATCCCATTAATGCCTTAAAGGGTAAACCCTAAAAAAAGAGATCTGATTCCGAAATCTCAGGTTATATTTCTGTATGTGACCTGTGGAAGTGCCCCCAAACTAGCATCTGGCCCACAGCACTGAAAAAGGTTGGACCACTCTGAATCTGAAGGATTCCCATTACAGACCATACTGCAATGAAATTAAGATGGCTCAGTTGACACTAATATAAGTATCAGGATTCAAAATTATGTAAATGGCAGTGTCTCCATGTAGGGACCAAGTGGCTAGGCAGCAGTTCTGCAGAAAAGGACCTAGGGGTTACAGTGGATTAGAAGCCGGATATGAGTCGATAGTGTGCCCTTGTTGCCAAGAAGGCTAACGGCATTTTGGGCTGTATAAGTAGGAGCATTGCCAGCAGATCGAGGGACGTGATCGTTCCCCTCTATTCGACATTGGTGAGGCCTCATCTGGAGTACTGTGTCCAGTTTTGGGTCCCACAGTACAAGAAGGATGTGGAAAAATTGGAAAGAGTCTAGCGGAGGGCAACAAAAATGATTAGGGGTCTGGATCACATGACTTATGAGGAGAGGCTGAGGGAACTGGGCTTGTTTAGTCTGCAGAAGAGAAGAATGAGGGGGGATTTGATAGCAGCCTTCAACTACCTGATGGGGGATTCCAAAGAGGATGAAGCTTGGCTGTTCTCAGTGGTACCAGATGACAGAACAAGGAGCAATGGTCTCAAGTTGCAGTGGGGGAGGTTTAGGTTGGATATTAGGAAAAACTTTTTCACTAGGAGGGTGGTGAAGCACTGGAATGCGTTACCTAGGGAGGTGGTGGAATCTCCTTCCTTAGAAGTTTTTAAGGTCAGGCTTGACAAAGCCCTGGCTGGGATGATTTAGTTGGGAATTGGTCCTGCTTTGAGCAGGGGATTGGACTAGATGACCTCCTGAGGTCCCTTCCAACCCTGATATTCTATGATTCTAAATTACAAAAAAACACTTGAGATTAAAGCTATAGTACAGCTGTAACTATATTCATATATAAGACTAACCTGATAAAGCTGTAGTACAGAACTGGTAGGAAAATGAACAAATTGACTGAAACATTTTCTTCTCTAAACGCTATGCTTAGACTAAATGTTAAAATCTCACCATGAGTCTAAAAACACTCAGAAGCAAGGAATTTCTGCTCTGTCTTGTGTGACCAGATCACATACCAATAGCCTGGGCATGGGTCTAGACAGGCATTTACTGTAGCAACATCTCTTATGGTGCACTGACAGGTTGTTTTGCTCTTCATTATGTCTTTTACATCCGGACAGTTGATTAGAGGGCAGCAAAGCAGAATTTGCTAGAGCCATGATTTCTGATGCACTCTGACACTTCAAAGATTGGGATTCCCACTAAATTGTTTTTATCCAATTCTTTTGCTGATTTATGAAAGTGTGCCCCTCAGTCTAATTGCACATTCACAATCCCAAACCAGGCACGATTCTGTGCTGTGCACATGACAGATGCCATCTTGGCCAACACACCAGGGAATGAACCAAGAACCTTCAGAACCACACCCATGAGTCAACAGCTTGAGCCAGGCTGCGTAACCTCAGGCTGCAGCAGACTCTCATTCAGTGGGTTGGGCAGAGGGGGCCGTGTGGTATATATGGAGCAGGGAGCAAGTAGAAAGACCCCACAAAACAATGGCAACAGAGACCAAATAAAACTACAAATCAGGAGGCAGTTCAGTATAATTCTTTGCAGGGTCTTTTTTCCATGCTGCTGTCAGACTGCACTCGCTTATGTGAGTAATTATAGCCACATGAGGGTGATGGAAAGGGCCAGTGAAATGAATGCTGTAACGAGCAGAGTTCGCACTGGGGAATTCATTACAACAGCTACAAGAGGACGATGTGAACACCCTGAACTGTGACACAGGATGCAGGCAGCAGCTGAGGGAAGAGTGGTGTGAGCAGTGAGAGAGTTATGGTGGAAAAGGTGCTGGGAGGAGTGTCACCCAGGCATGCAGGCTGTAAGATATCTGATGGTGTATCTGGAGAGGAGGTGGTCACCCACAGGAGCAGCCACCAAACAGACTTCCATGCCACTAATGCAGCCGGAGAGCAGGGAGATTGCACAGAGGACCCCAAAATTACCAACAGCTGATGTCCAGCATACAAAAGGGTGAGACAAGCATAGGCCTGGAAGACCAAGGGCCCAACACCATCTCCTTCCCAGAAAGTAGACCTGAAAGTGCTCAGACACACAATGCTAGGGGGCAGCTCAATACCGGAATACACAGCTAAGGCCTTGGTTAGAAGCTACCCTATCTTCTCTCTGTGTAACGGCAAAGGCTCCTTTTAGTACTAAATGCACCCATGAGACTCTTACTTCAGACCCCATCCAGTGCTACTGTTGGGAGCGCCTACAACTCAGGGCACACAGCACACTACCAAGCATCTGAGAGGGCGTGGTTGCACCCTGTAACACCCGAAGGGGGGCAAACAGCTTCAGCAGTACATTCAAAGTGGCTATCTAAATCATATTTGAAGGTACAAATCTCTAGTTACAAGAAATAAATATTGATTGTGCAGGGCAGTGTCATCACAAAGTGGTACCAATGTGTCTGAACTAGCTGGGAGGGGCAACACAGTTTCTGCTGCAGCATCCTTTTTGTTTTTATCAGTGGGGGAGCAAGTCTTGGGCAAGGCAGCAAGAGAGCGCATCTGAGAAAGGATGGCACATGGGCTGGTCGTGTGGAAGATTGGAGGTGAGGCTCATGCTACCCTTTGCCAATTAACTATAAAAAAGAGGCACAAAATATGTGTAGCTAGCTATTCAAGAGTACAGCATAAAAGCTGAAGACTTAATGTAAAACAATTCAGGAGGATTTGAATTGCCTCCTCCTTGGCTTTGGACTTTTTGGGTGGGAAGGTAAGGCAAGGCGGAGAAAGAGATGATGTTAGGTGCCCCCTCCCTCAGAAATAAGACCCACTCTGCAGCAACAGCCACATGCAAACATGCTTCTTTTTTTGCCTGCACATGTTCAAAATGTAGCATATGTACTTGAAGAAATGGCCACAAAGGGACACGGAGGAGAAATATAAATTAAATGCAGCATTCTGTCTCATGCACTGCATTGGTCCACATGGGATTTTTGGGGCACATTAAGAATTGCTTTTCCAATAAACATAACATCAATTTGTTGCTAGTGTAATCAGAGTTCTAGACAGAGACAAACAAAGACAAAATTCGGTCATTCATTCCAATCCAGATACGGAACCCACGCCACTTTGGTATTGATTAACTGATTGGCTAATATTTGTACCACACCATCCAACACACAGTCCACTCGTCACCCCAGCGCAAGTAGTCATTAGACTCTGAAGACATCTCATCCCTCAATGCCCCACATGCCAGTACCTTCCGCCACACCCAGACTCTGTCAGTCCTCTTCTGTCCTTCTGCCATGACAGCCACCACAGCTCTTCCAGTGCAAACCCACTCTTCCCAGCCAGAACCCCCACAGCCTCTCTGCTGGGAGGTCATCCTCACTAGGCGAGCATCCCTCGCCCCACCCTCCGTCCAACTCTCTGGCATGGAGATGTCAACGGGTAAGCCCCTCCGCTGCTCCATTGCCCTCTCCAGCCCTTGGCGCCATCTCTCTAGCTTTGACACCAGCAGGCAACTCCCTCTGCTGCTCCTCCCTCCCTTCAGTCCTCTGGCTCAGGGAGGTCAGCCAGCAAACCCCTCTTGCTGTTCTCCAGCCTTCCCCAAGGAACATCCTACAGTTTCCTCCCAGGCCCTTCTGCAGGCCCTGGTCTCTGGCAACTCTCACATGTCCCTTTTCCTGACTGACTCAGTCCGTGCTCTAACTAATCAGGTCTTTCCCCAATCCTTTACCATCCCACATGGTGTCCTGCCCTCTTAACTAGCCATTTGCGAGCACCTGTTCTGACACAGGGGAGTTGGACCGGCTTCATTTACAGGGGGCAGCCACCCTGTGACGCTCATTTTAGCGGACCCATGTTTCAGTTTGCTGATCAAAAGCAACAAATCCGGATCTCCAGACAAGAAATTAATCCTGCTGGTACTTCAGTTGAACTAGTCTAGATAGTGGGAACCGTTCTAACACTAGGATTTCTAATCTGTACATGAAAGGAACCACCAGCTGGCAGCCAAACCTTGAATGAGGCGACTACCCACATGCTCAGATGCTTTAAAAAAAATAAAATGAAATAAAATAAAAACCACCACCAAACACCCAGCATCTTTTGTAATTTTTGGGAAAAGAATAAAGGGATTTTGCACTGGTAACTGTAATGAAATTGTCCCACCAATGCTTATTCCCTCTCTAAACCAGGTAGCTGCAATAGTCAAAGATATAGCCTGGATTTTAACAGAGTATACGTTGTAAGCAACATAAACCCCCCTAATAAAAGGCTGAATTTAACCACTAGTGCACTCCTTCCTCTCATCAAAGAAGCATAATCTGAAATCCTCTCCACTACAGTAAGTGCCCTGACCACAACTGAAAAATGCCAGACCTTTTCTCTGTTTAGCAAAGGAAGGAAGGACAAAAAATATCTGGCTAATATGAATAGCTGAGTGTAGTTTGCACCCAGGAGAGTTTAAGACAATTTTACTATTTGGGGAGGAAATTAAAAGTCTACAAAAAGCAGAAACTAGCTCTACCACAGAATGAGGTAATATGGTGACCACTGAAAAAGCCCACCATTTTTTGTCAGGAAGTATAAGGAGATAACTAATTATTTGAGGGGAGGACAACAGAGAATCGGCACTGCTTTGATCATTTGGTTTTAGAGGTTTCAGTCTACAGTGCTCCTTAGTCCATGGAGACGCTTTGTCAGCCTTCAAACCGTAACATTTCCTGCTAACTGCAGCCAAAGGAACTATCTGACCAACCAATCTCCAAGTTCCAAGCACCTCTCGATGCCCAGTCCAACTGCTTCGCATCTTTGCTGGATGTTTCTTTGTTGGGAAAGAAATCCTGATCAAGTGTGTAAGGGACACCAAACCTGGAAGGCCAGAACACATGCAGGAGGACATAACCTAACTGACCTAGAGGGGTTAGAGAAGTGGTAGCTGCCAGACAATACCCACAAAGAAAGGAAGCCAACAGTTGATGCACAAAGTGCAGGGACATAGCTGAGAAGCCCACCCTGCACATTAAAACAGGTTTTTACTATGGCTGTCAATTAATCGCAGTTAACTCACACGAGAAAGGAGGCTGAGCATTGGCCTGCTAAACCCAGGGTTGTGAGTTCAATCCTTGAGGGGGCCATTTAGGGATTTGGGGCAAAAATCTGTCTGGGGATTGGTCCTGCTTTGAGCAGGGGGTTGGACTAGATGACCTCCCGAGGTCCCTTCCAACCCTGAGATTCTATGATTAACTAAAAAAAATTAATTGCGATTAATCGCACTGTTAAACAAGAGAATACCAATTGAAATTTATTAAATATTTTTGGATTTTTTCTGCATTTTCAAATATATTGATTTCTATTACAACACAGAATATAAAGTGCAGAGTGCTCACTTTAGATTATTATTTTTATTACAAATATTTGCACTGTAAAAATGAAAAAATAGTATTTTTCAATTCACCTCATACAAGTACTGTAGTGCAATCTCTATCATGAAAGTGCAATTTACAAATGTAGATTTTTTTTTGTTACATAACTGCACTCAAAACAAAACAATGTAAAATTTTAGAGCAGAGGTTCTTAAACTGTGGTCCGCCCATTCATGTGGTCCGCGGATAGTTCCCTCTAAGGTGTGCGCCTGGGCGGCCGCACATGAGAGAATGAAGGGTCACCCACCTAATTAGTGAAGCAGCGCAGGCGTGGCTCCACTAATTAGGTGTCTGGACCCTGGAGAAGATGCACATGTAAGGTGAGGTGGTGGCCTTGGGGGAGGATAGGGGGTAGTGGGGTGAGAAGACAGGGTGGGGGGAATTTGGGACGTGCAGGGCTGCAGCGGCCAGAGAAAGAGGCGACTTTCCCCAGCTCCAGGGCTGCGGCTGCCGGGCAGTGATGGCCCTCCTTCCCAACCTCAGCTCTGTGACTGCCGTGGCAGGGGAGAGACCCTCCTCTTCCCAGCTCCAGCTTGGGGGCTGCTGCAGTGGGGGAGAAAGGAAGAGACCCCCGTCCCCTCCTTCCCAGCCCCAGCTCGGGGGGCTGCCATGGCGGGGGAGAGAGGGCACATCCATCGCATTAGAAAGGTAAGACTACTGATATTAAAATATGACTTGTGTGCTTTTATTTGTAGAACAAAAAAAGTTTATTATTAAAGTTTTTTTTATAGTGCTTTTATCCAAAGCGCTTTACAATAGTCAGCTAACGGTACAAACAACATTTGGAAAGATCATTAAGTGGTCCACTGAGACCCTCAGCAATTTTCAAGTGGTCCGTGGGGGAAAAAAAGTTTGAGAACCACTGCTTTAGAGCCTACAAGTCCACTCAGTCCTACTTCTTGTTCAGCCAATGGCTAAAACAAACAAGTTTGTTTACATTTATGGGAGATACTGCTGCCTGCTTCTTATTTACAATGTCACCTCAGAGTGTTCATTTTCAGAACACTTTCACAGCAGATTTGACAAAACGCAAAGAAGGTACCAATGTGAGACTTCTAAAAATAGCTACAGCACTCGACCCAAGGTTTAAGAATCTGAAGAGCCGTCCAAAATCTGACAGGGATGTGGTGTGGAGCATGCTTTCAGAAGTCTTAAAAGAGCAACACTCAGATGTGGAAACTACAGAACCTGAACCACCAAAAAAAGAAAATCAACCTTCTGCTGGTGGCATCTGACTCAGATGATGAAAATTAACATGCGTTGGTCTGCACTGCTTTGGATCGTTATCGAGCAGAACCCATCATTAGCATGGACGCATGTCCTTTGGAATGGTGGTTGAAGCATGAAGGGACATAGGAATCTTTAGCACATCTGCCACATGAATACCTTGTGACGCCGGCTACAACAGTGCCATGCGAATGCCTGTTCTCACTTTCAGGTGACGTAAACAAGAAGCAGGCAGCATTACCTCCTGCAAATTGTAACCAAATTTGTTTGTCTCAGCGATTGGCTGAAGTAGGACTGAGTGGACTTGTAGGCTCTAAAGTTTTACTTTGTTTTCTTTTTGAATGCAGTTATTTTTTGTACATAATTCTACATTTGTAAAATCAACTTTCATGATAAAGAGATTGCACTACCGTACTTGTATTAGGTGAATTGAAAAATACTATTTCTTTTGTTTTTTTACAGTGCAAATATTTGTAATCAAAAATATAAAGTGAGAACTGTACACTTTGTATTCTGTGTTGTAACTGAAATCAATGTATTTGAAAATGTAGAAAACATTCAAAAATATTTAAATAAATGGTATTCTATTATTGTTTAACAACGCCATTAATCACGATTAATTTTTTTAAATGCTTGACTGTCCTAGCTTTTACTTGTCTTGATTCCTTCATACTACCCCATTACTACTTCTGCCACGTAACTAAGCCCCGTAGAGTAGTTGTCACAGGGAAATGGTGACAATTGTGCTTTGGAGAAAAGGCTTTAGAAGCTGTATGAGCTGTTTGGGACAGAGATTGTCCCTTCCTTTCATTTTGGAAAGCCGCTAATGTATTATGGGTACTACTGGAAATACATATTTATTAAAACAATATGGCCCATGAGGAGATGATAATGGGTATGTGCCCATTATGCATCCACTAGTAATGCCTCCAATAGCACCACTTGTCTGCAACCTGCACTCAATACAAACATCCTCTGGAAAAGGGAAACCTCCCTCAAACTATCTTGAAGCTGTTCTAAGCAAGGTACTTTCTTCAGGATTGATCTTGCTCCGCATCAACCTTCAAGAAGGGTCTCACAGCCTACATAGAGCCATCTATCTAGACATTTATACCATACATCACTGTGGTACCTGCTTGAACAAATCTTCTCAAGTATGACAAGGAAAGGCTAAGGCTCTTAGCCCATCGTCGCACAGCAGGTTATGCACATAGTGACAATAGGAAGATCTGTATGGGCCAAGGGTTGAACTTGTCCATGATGTTAGGAAAATCATTATCAAGCCACGTGGAAACTACTTCATACTCTACACAAAACCTGGGAAGACACTGTAGTTCCTTTCAACAGCTTTCAATTTTTGTTTTGACTGTCCAAGATGCAGGTGACACTCTCTATTTGATCTAATTTAATCAGAAATTACAAAAATTATACTCAGAAAACTACACAAGTCATCACCTCTTTACACAAGGGCAATAATGAAACGTGGACTACCTTCTTTTCCAAACAAGGGACAATAACTAGCTTTTCATTTACCAGCATCACAGCTCTCCCCTCTTCACCATGGTGCCCAAGAATCTCTGCAAGGGATTCACAAGGGAAATATATTTTTTAAATCTAGTCAGTTTCAGACAAGTATATGAACCTATTTTTCACTCCCAACATATACACCTGAGCCCATCCCTGCCAAATGTGGTTTTGCAATCTTTATTTTTTTTTCTTAAATAGGAAAATGTTTCTTGCCCTCTACTGTTGCTGCGTGAAAGACCCACACAAAAAATCACAGGAAACCAACAGACCATAGAGGGGAAAAACAAACAAGACTACAAGAAAAAGTAAACAAAACTGAAAAAGACAAAGACTTCTTCCAGCACCCGTAGCTTCTTTCCAGGTCTAGAAATTGTGTGTGTTATTTGTACCCGTAAGTTAAAAAATTCAGACCAGAGTATGATTTTTTTTTCTTTAAAGCTAACAAATGTCCCTCTAACTCTAAAGTTTTCTAATAAAAATGCTAATTTACGACATTTAGTGGACACACTCCTAAAAAATGTATCTGATTGCAAGTCTTGAAAAAATCCCAGAAATCAAACAATTAAACACTGCGTGAATGATCATTTTCTTATTTGGAAAGCCATGACTGCAGGAAGCTTTGACTTCATCCCCTAAATCTGAGAGCCTGAAGAGTTAAACACCGTATTCCCCAAGAGACTGCTAGTTATCTAACTTAGATTATTTGACTAATTTGGCTTCCTTTGTGTTGGACAAGGAACAGAAAAAATTTGCCTTCACCCCAAGAGCTACTGAAAGACTTACAGGTCTCCCCCTATACATACACTGTTAAAGTATCATGTTAAAGATGACAAGCAACAGAGAGAAGTAGTTAGCTTGTGCCCCTTTTTTGCTTCTTTATGACATACAAAAAGGCCTGAAATGTTAGAGATTTATGACCTATTAAACAAAATAAACAACAAAATGATTATATAAGAACAAGTGAAATGGTAACATCACAACAGTCAAGAGAATGAAAACTAAGCATTTGACAGAGGAGGGAATTTTAGAGTCAGACTGTTGGAGAAAGAGTATCTGTTCAGATGCAAAACCCCCATCCTCTCACTTAAAGCAGGATAGCACAAAACACATATGCTCTGAGACATGCAAGAAAACCAGTGAAGACCAGACTTGACATTCCTGATATTTACAAAGATAAAAAAGCATGAAAAAATACTTCACCACCACCCATCCAAAACCTGATGCCCACGCCTGTTTACAGGATGTTTTGGTAAAAGAAGCACACAAGACTTTTTTTTTTTTTTTTTAAATATCCTCTGAAGAGCACCTTCAAAGGCAATAGGCCCCAAGTTATGTCCCTCAGCCCCCCCTCCCCAAAATACCAAAACTGGCAGACAGCCTTATTTCTAATGTATATGTTCCCAGCATGGGGCATGCAGCTATCTCTCTCCAAAAGAAGGGATAGCTACAATTATCTGAAAATTAGCATCTGGAATTTAAGAGGATGCAACATACAACCTGCTCAGGGATCTGAATTCTGAATGCATATGATGCTTCTTCCTGAGTTCTGTTCAGGTAAAGTTGGGGGAATCTAAGCACGGCACCTAATGTACCATATTATCTTTTGCAGACTTCTATAAATCCATACAACATCTGTGAATTACAGAAAGAGAAAAAAATGACAATGACAGCTAAAGAACAAGACATCTGGCGAACAAATATCAGTTCCATCTAGCTTCTGAAAACTTTTCCTTAGGTTTCTCTTGCATAGAATTCACCATATCTATAAAATAAACTGAATTAAGTGATCAGTAAATGAAGTACTGTTTCGAACAAAGTAGATCACTAATAGCTTAAGTTTTTAAAAAATGGTTTCCGATCGCAACATACAGAATCAACCTGACACAGATATCAAGTATGGAGGCAACAGAAGAATTAACATTACAACAGGGATGAACCCAAACTGGGATCTTTAGGAGGTTCCACCTGTTCCCTACATGGCTCAGAATTATCCACTTCTCAGCCATGCTCCCTCATCACCCAACATTCGTTTGTTTTCAAGGGACGGGGAGGCAGCTAAGAGTTGCAGGGGATCCTAACAAAAACTAACATTTCTTATTATTAAACAGCATCTTTACATCAAAAGGCATACAAGGGGCTGAATGCCCTCAGCTCTCATGGGGCCCTTAGTATGGCTGGGA
Organism: Terrapene triunguis; assembly: GCF_002925995.2. Classification (NCBI taxonomy): domain Eukaryota; kingdom Metazoa; phylum Chordata; order Testudines; family Emydidae; genus Terrapene; species Terrapene triunguis. Next base: position 15,401,255 of record NW_020699449.1, on the reverse strand, counting down.
AGAAAAACAGCAGATGGAAAGGGCTTAAATACTACACGAGAGCCATTATCGAATAACTTAAAATAGATCAAACACCAAGTCCATACATCCAAAACAGAGAGGTTTATTTAAGCCTCCGTGATTCTAGTTAAATCTGGAATCTAGTCTGACACACCATAGTCTACTTTTCTCAGAACACGTGACATAGTCCTGTCCTTTTTCCTTTCGGAGTTTTTTTTTTTGTTTTTTTTAAAGAGCATGATAAGATATGGAAAAGATACTATTTTTCCATCACAGCTGAAGTTGAAACCTTTCTATTTCTAAGAGGCTTAGAGGGTAGCAAAATACAAATCAAAATACAAAAAATTCATTTGCAAAGCCATGCTTAAGAATATCAGTTCCTCCAGGGAAACGTCCCCCTGGCAGCTGCTTCACACACGGTAAGTTAGTACATTTATCAATTTTTCAGAACCCGTATTTGATGGTGCCAAAGAATATATTTTTTTTTTTAATCAATGCACCAGATAATGATTTAGCATTATCTAGCTCTGCTTGGAAAGTTTGAAATGTGCCCTTTTAGACTCTGCTGTCTGCATTTGGTTAGTTCTCTGCTTACAAGTGTATTGGTCCCAGGAGAATCTGAGTCAGTCAATCTTCACTTCCATTGTTTGCACCTGGAGAATATGCGTAAAGCAGCAGAAGCGGGTTTACCAGCACTTTGGGAGGATCTATCACTTTCCATTCGGAAATATTAGAGCTTACCACCATCACATTCTACAGCTTACTCGGTAGCCCTGTGGGCAGGACAATAACACGACACCTCTGACTGGAGAGTGGTCCCAGTGCAGCAGAAATTGCTTTAATGAGCCTGTATTTCATCTCCAATGGCTTTCTGTGGCACAATTTCAAAAGAAAAACATTTTTACACAATAGTGTAGAATCATTACTTTCATGGGTATTTAACTTAGGAAATTTTGAAAAAAAAAAAGATTTTGACATGACCTATCTTATTCAGTCTCTATAGACAAATGTTTTTTAAAAGCTTTTACCATCTGCAGAACAACTTCAGTTAATAGAAATTTAAGAGTGTTTCTCTAATTAGCAAGAGCAATACACAACCCTTGATCACCTCAGGGCTTAAAATAACTCGACTCACAAGAAGGTTACAGACATCAGGAGAGAACATACGAAGATTAAAAAAAAAAATCACAAATTTAAGACTCAAATTGTGACTAAAGATATCAGCAACTTTATCTAAACAGTTAAATTAACCATAAGAAAATAAGAATGGCCACACTGGGTCAGACCAAAGGTCCACCTAGCCCAGTATCCTGTCTTCCAACAGTGGCCAACGCCAGGTGCCCCAGAGGAAATGAACAGAACAGGGAATCAGCAAGTGATCCATTCCCTGTCATCCATTCCCAGCTTCTGGCAAACAAAAGCTAGGGACACCATCCCTGCCCATCCTGGCTAACAGACATTGATGGACCTATCCTCCATGAATTTATCTAGTTCTTTTTTGAACTATGTTATAGTCTTGGCCTTCTCAACATCCCCTGGCAAAGAGTTCCACAGGTTGACTGTGCGTTGTGTGAAGAAATACTTCCTTTTGTTTGTTTTAAACCTGCTGCCTATTAATTTCATTTGGTGACCCCTAATTTGTGTGTTATGAGGAGTAAACAACACTTCCTTATTTACTTTCTCCACACCAGTCATGATTTTATAGACATCTATCATATCCCCCCTTAGTCATCTCTTCTCCAAGCTGAAAAGTCCTAGTCTTATTAATCATTTAAACCAGAGTTTAAAAGAATGGAAATATAAACTTTGATGTAAAAGAGAACATTAATAGAAATGTAGAAGCACTTTAAGAGTTGATGCTTCTCAAAAAAAAGTCACAACGAGACTAGCCTTCCAGCTAGGACGTTCCTTCTGGAGTCACAACACTATAGCTCAGGAAAGCACAGGCAAATTAATGGAGAAGCTTCAGGTTCTATTACTGGCTATATAGTGGAAGGTGGAGGAGATGCACTCGGAAACAGACCAAAAGGGCTAATTTTTAAGGTTACAAGTAGAGCTGGTCAGAAATCCCATGAAACCTTCCCCCATCCCCTTTGGAATTTGGTGATTTGTCAAAAATCAAAAAGTGTTTCACAGAGACAGCTGGATTTCTATGAAGTTCGGCGGGAACCCAAGGAGGCTTCTGAAAGAAACCACTCTGTCTCCTCCCAGCTCATCCACCGATTCCTCAGCAGTCTGCCTGCCGAACTGCCCCAAAGTCAGAGACCACGGCTCTGGGGAAGCCCATCTGGCAGAGGGGCCCAGAGCTGGGACGCCACTCCCTTTTGTAGAATTCTGAAGTTTGGGGGTTTTGTTCCAAATTGAAACTAAACCAAATTTCAAAATTTCAAATCCTTTGCAAAATAAAGTTACCTTATCTCCACACAGCTCTAGTCAGGCGGTGAATGGAGACAGCGATCCATCTGCATACTTGTACCATTACCACAAATCCATGCATCTTTGAGAGTAAAAAGAACCAACGTATGGAACTGGGCAGTGGGGTGGAGGGGAGAGAAGAGAAATCAATCTTTTCAAACTATGTTAAAATTCCAAGAAGTGATAACCTTAATTATGATGTCTATTCCTGGCTACAGATATCAAGAAACAGGAAAAAGCTGCATGATAACCTACAGAAAACCTATAAGGCCTCCAATAGCTCCCTTAACTCACTGCGCACAGTTTTAAAGAATACCAAGAACTCAAAGTCCCAAATCCTTACCCTAATCTCTTTCCAAGACACAGTGGCACTGAGGAGAATGAACATGATTTGGAAGTGGTCAAAGCTGAGAGAACATCACTGGGGCCAGGGGCTATACAGGGTCACTGGGGAAAGACGTGAATCTAAAGCACATTCGTTAAAGCGCATTCGCTAAAGCAAGGCAACTTTATATCTGAATTAGAGCATCCATACTGACGTTTAAACACACTTCAATTAATGCGCTTTGAATTCACAGCTTTAGTTAATTTGGCTTACGCTTCCAGTGTAGACAAGCTCTTAGAAAAAATGTCCCACACAATGAAGAAAATTTGGAAGGTTCGAAAATGACATAAGTACAATTCACCTTTACAGGAAACTCTTCAAATATTTCTGCTCATATGCCAAACCAAGCTGTCATCTTTCTAGGCTGCTATGGAAGATGGGCCACTCTGGCAGAAAAGGTTCAGAATAGCAGGAAGGAGGAAGGATCCTGACCTGACACAAGCAGGAGATCTGGAGACATGTGGATCAGAAACCGCCTCCCCGATAAACCTTCCTGAGAGTTTTGACAATGAGAGCGGTTGTTTCCCAAAGCGTGGGTTATGACCTGTGTCCTGAAGGAATTTGCACAGGAATGAAAAAGGAACTCCATAGACTTCAAATGGATATTAAAAAGGGATAGGAAGCATGTCCTTTTAAAGCCACCATATTATTGTAACCCAAGAGTTCTAGCAAAAGGGCCACTGCAGAAGATAGCACAGGACACACGTGTGGCAGCAGGCTACCAGAGAGCTTCTACTAATAAAGTCAGTATTAAGCCTGTACCTGTGCATATGCCTGGATATATCACATAAAAAACAATGCACTCACCATTACAATCATTATATATTCTGTACAAAATTACGTGTAGTATCCACACACACGTCAATGAACTGGAACAGTGGACATATTCGCTGTAATTGCTCAGGCTTTGAGGGTACTGTTGAGCCTCCATGACTGCACTGCATCAATTGTTCAGTCTTTGCTAAAACTCAATTGTGGCCAATAGGCAATTTGGAAAGATAAATCGTTGGGTGAATATTGCAGTATCAAGTTGTTCCAGGGATAGCTCAGAAAGGAAAAACTGAATTGTGAGAAAGATACGATAGTTTTACATTGACGAATTTGAAACCAGAGCATATACGGTGCTCTGAGATGCTGGCAGCTCGAGCATGAAGCCCTCTAAGTTATTACAACATTTAGAAACCAAACATCCAGTTACAGAAAGAGCTTGAGATGATTTCTGGAAGAAACTTGAGGCTTTAAAACTAATAATCATTAAAAAAAGCACGAGACAGACAGACACACACCAGACCTTTGTCAAATACTCCTGTTTCAGGCAGTGGGGGAGAGACACATGGCTGAGGATGTCTGTGAGCTTCCCAAGCTCGGGGTAAGGGACTACTTAGAAATTCAACTGAAAAAGGAGTCAGTCGACATCTCTGGTGCAGTCCAGCTTCTAGCTGTTCTGTGGCATGCTGCTGAGGTTTAAGAACACTGGGTTTTTTGAAACGCTAGCCCAGAATGCTCACAGGGAAATGTTTATTTACAGCCTCTTCTATCCATCCAGGTGGCTAAAACCCTCGTCCCGGCCCTCGGAGCCGGAGGGGGGAAAATGCTTCCGGGAACTGCTTTAGATATGCGCCGCCTGGAGCCTGCACCCCTGACCCCCCCCCATCCCCTGCCACAGCCCTGATCCTCCTCCCGCCCTCTGAACCCCTCGATCTCAGCGCAGAGCCCCCTCTTGTACCCCAAGTCCCTCATCCCCAGCCCCCCCATGCCCCAACAGCCTGCCCCATCCCTGATCCCCCCCTCCTACCCTCTGAACCCATTGGTCCCAGCCTGGAGCCCCCTCCTGCACCCCAAACCCCTCATCCCCATACCCCGATGTAGCCCTCAGGCCAAAAAGTTTGCCCACACCTGGTTTAAATGATTTGTTCAGACTTTTAACCAACGAAATTTGTCAAAATCGACAAACTCCCACAAACCGTGTTGATTTTGGTGAAACTCCATTTTTTGATCGATGTTTTGCTGAAAACTTTTGACTAGCGCCAGTTACAAAGTTTCACCTGGTCATGGTTAGAAGCAGCAGGAAACTGTTCTTAGTCTGGAAGAGGCTCACCAGTTTCAGAAGGGAAACTCTGATCTAACACCTGAATTAGTCTTCACCTGTGACCTTTGAGGAATTTCAAATCCACCTCTCCAGCACTTACTCACCTGCTTGTGTTTAGACCAACTGCTGGAATGCCGTATTTCAAACAATGAGACTTCCTTAAAATGCCTTAAAAAGGGTAACCAACCCTGGGTACAAGAAGGAAGGGTATGGCTTGTTAGAACTAAAGGGTTCACCTCCACATTTAGGAGTGAGAAGCTGCCAGTCTTTTGAGTATGAAATAATAGGTCCAGTGTGACTGCCGATTCCTGGGGGGACAGCAAATCCTTGTAAATGAGAGAGAAGAATCCCATAGCCAAACTCATTTGAGCTGTATATGATACAATTTCATCTTTTTCTGTTAACTGTTCCAGCCATTTCTAGTAAAAGAGCACACAACCCGTGAATGGCCACAGAGAGCTGGGGAGTGGGCGACGGCAGATGATGCAGCAGCAGGTGAGGAGTGCTGAAAGAAATGAGATAGAACTGGATTGAGAGGGGAGAGGATTAAACAATTGAGGATCTAACGGTGCTATCTGCCTATTTGGAGAACAGGGAAGAAAACATGGAAGAAAACCACACAGTTCCAGTTTCTTCCCTCTGCTTGTTAGGTGCCTTCATTGTTCCTACTCACACCAAACACAGAGAGAAAGGTAAAAACAACGAGGAGTCCTTGTGGCACCTTAGAGACTAACAAATTTATTTGGGTATAAGTTTTCGTGCCCTAAAACCCACTTCATCAGATGCATGGAGTGAAAAAATACAGTAAGCAGTATATATATATTACAGCACATCAAAAGAAGAGAAAGGCATTACATTATCAATATATAACTATATACACTGAAGAGCATACATAAAAACTATAATCCAAAGGAGGAAGAAAACGGGCAGGGATATACGGAAGGAAGGTCAAATGCACAACCAAAACGTTCCTCCAATTACAGATATTCCGCCATCATAAGCAAACGGAGGGGGATTTATATATTCCTGTGGAGATTAACGCTAGTAGATAGCCACAGCTGTCGTTCATACTGAACTCTTACGTCTTGACTTCAAGGGAGCACCATTTGTGAGAAACTTGCTGACCTTGCTGGGCTGTGGTAAGACTTTAGACCCCCAATTCTAATTATGCAGAATCGATTATTTTTGGCTGATCTGCAGACAAAGTTAGAAGGGACTATGAGCTAAGGCAGCCTTTGCTCACAAGAACTTGGAAACCTTATGAAGCCTTTAAAAACAAAAACAAAGAAAAAGCTCTCTTTTGGGTTTGTTGGGGGGCGGGGGGAAAGGAAGAAGAGTAAAACATTCATTTTGAAACAAAATCACCACATTTTTATTTGGCCCTTCTTTTTTAATAGCTTATAAGAGATCACAAGACAAATTAAGGTGTACAACCACAGATCAAGTCAATGTGAACAGTATACACATACACATTTTCTACTGCATAGTCATACCAACAAATTATGCCTTGTTTTAAGGAATTCATTTGATCACTGCCCAATAATTATCTGGCATTCTGCCTTCAAAAACCAAAAACTTTAAAGTACGGAATCCACGTAATTAGATGTGGTGCTCTGAATTCAAGACTAACATACTGGAAACGAATGTTTAAGGATTGGTCCACCATTTTCTTGAAGTATCGTTCTACCTGAAGAGTACCTATATAAAAATGGTACAGTTTCACCTCAACAGAGCTGCTTCCTGTGTGCTGAGTCAATACTGTTAACTTCAGTGACAAAAATAAGTTTTTACTCATGTTAGCAATATGGAGCCAACACAGCTCAGAGAGAGGGAGAAGTGGGAGGGATTCGACTCACTTCTTGTGCATCCTCAAGAGAATTGTTTACTAAATTCCAGTTTGTTACACCTGTGCAAACCCACGGGAACGCAACAAGGCTGCATGTGTATAACCAAGGTCATAATTTGGCCTGCAGGACCTTTATTATTGGTTATTAAAATACGGAGAGAACCCAGCTTGGATGTCAGAGCTCAGGGTGACTTTGCAGGGTTGGCAGTCAGGAAAATCTCTCTTTATCCTTGAATGGAGTACATTTGATAAGGAAGTCACTGACACACAAACACAGAACCCAATTGTGCCACTTTTCCAGAATCACTCTTCACAGTATGTTTTCAAAATTCCTCCCCACATCAGAAAAACTTTGTACAATTAATGAGGCAAAATTATCAAGGCACGCATTCATTTGTATACAGCACCTGTACTGCAGGTGCATGTAGAGGCTATACAGCTGGAATTCACTGACTATATTGTGCTTACAGTGTATGCCTCCTGGAATAGCATATCAACCTGCACAAACTCAAAACCTTCCAGGGATTGCATATGTCACAGCATTCACTAGGAGGTATTAAGACTGCATCTAGAAACAGGAGTCCCGAGTAGAACTCCAAAGATAAAGCAAGGGTGGAGTGTCATGCTGTGGAAGGAATATATTTGCAAGACTCCAATTACAGATGGGAAAGTTGTTTTCTCTATCAACTGCCTTCACGGAATCTCAGCCACAGAGACTACCTAGCTATAAGCCATCCAAGGCTCTGCAGGGTAACAGTCAGGGAAATTGACCAACCTAAGCATGTGACCTAGCCTCTGAGTATGAATAGTAGTGGTGACCAAAACTCCTCCCAGTTGGCTACTTTAGAGACATCAGCTAGAGAAACGCAGTGCAAACATATTTCGGCAGCTGCCACACAGCTGGTGAAGTGAACCCAAAGTTGTCTGAGAAAGAGCAATGTATCGTCCCTGCATTACACAACGTCCCTGCATTACACAACGTATGTAACTACTTAGTAGGATGTTGCCTGAAGATGAGCATCCCTTTGATCTATCTTAAAAGTTAAGAAGAAACCAAAAATAACTAAGTTCTGTTCAGGAAAAACTTCAGCACATTCTTCACATCTAATCTATGCATGATGGCTTTTGTAGAAAGGAATGTGGAGACTAAACACACACTCCAAAGAGAGAGAGGGAATTGCCTGCAAGTCAGAAGTCCTAGGGTCTATTCCCACCTTTGCCACCAAGTTGTGGTGTCCCCTTGGGCAAATCACCTAGTCTACCTGTGCCTCAGTTTACCCATCCAAAAATGGGGATATTTACCCTCCTTTGCAAAGCATTAAATTTTGTTCCTATGAATCAAGATGCAGAGTCTGGAGAGGAAAATTATCTACCACCTCATAAAGAGTGTTGCTAGTAGTCCATCCAGCCTAATGCCCTAGCCACTGGACAATCCTTCCCTGGAAGGTGGCATTTTTAGTCCAATACTCTGTGAATCGCAAAAGTTACATCTGAGTATTTCAGCAGAGGTTCCTGAAGTACTTACCTATGCTACAGAGAAACTGGATTGCCCCTTCCACCCCATTTATCAAAGAACAGAACTTGCAGTTCTTGTTTCATGGCAGATGGAACGATCATAAATATTAAGCAAAGACAGAAAGTGAAACTATATCCAGGACATTTTAGTAAATAAAACCCTGTAGAAAGTCTCTTGCCATCTGAGCATCTCTTATTTTTTTAATTGCTGAAAATGTGTCTGAAGCTGGAACTTGCAAATAACTCTTTATACCAATAATAAAAAAACCTGATATTTCATTCAGAGAAGAGAAGAGAAGAAGAAGAGAAGAGAAGGAGAAAAGCAAGGAGAAGAAGAAGAGAGAAGAGGACATGGAGGTGAAAAGAAAGAAGGTCTCATAGTTAAGACTGGACTGAGACCTTGAGATCCATTCCTGGCCCTGACAGTCTTCCTGAGTGACTGGGCAAGTCACAACACTGTGTGCCTCAATTCCCATTCTATAATAAGGATAAAAAGTCATCCTCTCTCCTACTTTTTGTCTGGTTGAAGGTAAATGCTGTCTCTTCATATGCTAGGCAGTGTGCAAATGCATAAAACAGCCCTATCTTAGTAGGGGTCTCCAAGCTATCCCATAGTTCAAACAAAGATTTTAATTTTTCTCCTTTATTTACCTCTGTCACCAAGAAGCCTGAAAATGAGATCAGTTAATGGATTTTGTTTTCTTAATCACACTTATGTTAATTATAGCACAGATACTAATGTATGTTCAGCCACTGATGCTAACTTAAAAAAAAATAGCATTGAACTAATTTATTTTGGAAGCATGAACATATAGAACTTTGTAAAGAGAGAAAGACTAAACTCCATTTAGGGGAGGGAGAGCTCAGTGGTTTGAGCATTGGCCTGCTAAACCCAGGGTTGTGAGTTCAATCCTTGAGGGGGGCCACTTGGGGATCGGGGGCAAAATCAGTACTTGGTCCTGCTAGTGAAGGCAGGGGGCTGGACTTGATGACCTTTCAAGGTCCCTTCCAGTTGTAGGAGATGGGATATCTCCATTAATTTTATTTTTTATTTATTTTTTTATTTTGAGCTGACCCTGTCCCTATTAATGTACATACAATACATCTTTGAACAGAATAGAACTTAGTGCAAGGTGCAGTACTTTCCTAACAATTCTGTTTCATAGCCATCAGGAAGTGGTTGCAGGTGCACAGCATACATACCACTGCAGGTCGTGCATTCAATGAGTAGTCTTTAAGACACAGGGGAAACTGTAACAGTTTTCTAAATGTTTTCACACCTGCTAACCTAACAGCAGATCACCTGCCAAGCGAGTTAAGGCTTATTGACAGACTGGAGTCCCATCTTTTCTTCCATACTACAGTAAAAAAGTCATGTGTGAGATATGAATTTTATATATGAATTTAAAAAAAAAACAGCCAGTGGATTTTCTAGCAAGAATCATAAAAGCTGATTTTCTCAGTTTATAGAATGGAAATCTGTTCCCAAGGGAATGCAAAGTCAAGGGTATGACTTCCTTGAATAACAAACGGGAAGTGACTTCTGGAGAAGAAGCTGTTAGTACTAAACCTTTACACTTCGATTGTAAGCTCTGTGGGCAGGGATCCTCTCTTTGCTATCCATTTGTGCAAATGTATAGCACAAGGTGCTCCTGGTGCATAACTGGGGCTCCTATGTTCTGATACAATCTAAATAATAATAGATCTAGTAAAATGAGAGAAAACATTTAAATCTAACGACACTGTCAGAGTTGACACACACTGAACTTCATATGCCTCACAAGTATACAGAGCCTTCAAGAAAATAATTCTTGTTTCATAAAATCAAAAACAGACACTGCAGAGAGGTGGCATATGTATGCATGTGTTTTTAAAAAAAGACAATTTTAAGTCTAACCAACCTCAGTATTATCCCTTAAAAACAAACAAAAAGGATAATTATATTTAAATATGAGCTAAATCTTTTCAACCATACCCCATGCACCCTATTTCGGTTTGTTTATGTGCAAGGGGTGTCAAAACAGGCAGTAAGTAGAAGGGTTTGAAAAAAACCCAGTGAGTTTTCCGTGAAAGGTTTTTTGGTTTTGTTTTTTTGGTAGTTTCAACCAGTTCTAATAAGCTTCATTATACTTTACATGGCTTCACCAGCTTCTCCACAGTATTTTCCCCATTATATAACAAAATAATAAAAAAATGCTAACGTTGCAAAGTGAAGCACTCAAAAATTAGGAATGGTTTGAATTAAGATTGCCTGTGTTGAAATGGTTTGTTTCGGCACTTCCAAAATGAAACATTTTGACTTTTGGTTTAGGAATTTCCCCTTAAATTTAGGGCTATCAATTAAAAAAATTAATCGAGATTAATTGTGCTGTTAAACATAATAGAATACCGTTTATTTAAATATTTTTGGATGTTTTCTACATTTTCAAATATATTGATTTCAATTACAACACAGAATACAAAGTGTACAGTGCTCACTTTATATTTATTTTTGATTACAAATATTTGTACTGTAAAAAACAATAGTATTTTGCAATTCCCCCATTACAAGTACTGTAGTGCAATCTCTTTATCATGCAAGTTGAATTTACAAATGTAGAATTATGTAAAAAAAACCACATTCAAAAATAAAACAATGTAAAATTTTAGAGCCTACAAGTCCACTCAGTCCTACTTCTTGTTCAGCCAATCACTCAGTCAAACGAGTTTGTTTACATTTGCAGGAGATAATGCTGCCCGCTTCGTTTACAATGTAACCTGAAAGTGAGAACAGGTGTTCACATAGCACTGTTGTAGCCGGCGTCACAAGATATTTTTGTGCCAAATGCCCTAAAGATTCATATGTCCTTTCATGCTTCAACCACCATTCCAGAGGACATGCCTCCATGCTAATGATGGGTTCTGCTGGATAATGATCCAAAGCAGAGCGGATCAATGCATGTTCATTTTCATCATTTGAGTCAAATGCCACCAGCAGAAGGTTGATCATCCTAGATTTCTATAACATGAAATATATGGCAGAATGCGGGTAAAACAGAGCAGGAGTCATACAATTCTCCCCCAAATAGTTCAGTCATAAATTTAATTAACACATTACAAGCGAGTCTCATCTTACGCTGGGGTTACGTTCCGCTGTCAGTGCGTAAAGCGAAAATCGCATACAGTCAAAATTACATTGAGTGTAATGGCGGGCAGAATCGCCCGCATTAAAGGTACAGTATTTAAATTGTTATTTTTCTCTTTTTTTTTTGCCAACATATTTTATTGTTGAATGAAGTTATGTAAAAAAACCGTGACATATTTTTATTGTTGAATGAAGTTATGTAAAAAAAAATTTTACATTTGTAAGTTGCACTTTCACAAGAGATTGCACTACAGCACTTGTATGAGGTGAATTGAAAAATACAATTTCTTTTGTTTATCATTTTTAGACTGCAAATATTTATAATCAAAAATAATATAAAGTGAGCACTGTACATTTTGTATTCTGTATTGTAATTGAAATCAATATATTTGAAAATGTAGAAAAACATTCAAAATATTTAATAAATTTCAATTGATATTCTATTGCTTAACAGTGCAATTAAAACTGATTAATCACAATTCATTTTTTAATTGAGATTAATGTTTTGAGTTAACTGCAATTAATCGACAGCCCTATTTAAATTTATGAAAAAAACATTTTAAAACATTTAAAAAAACCCTCAAAACAAAAGGCGTTTTGGGCGCTGACATGAAAAAAAAAATCAGATCATTTTTGACATTTCATTTTGCCAAAATATTTGAAACATGTACATTTTGGGTTGACCCAAAATGATTTCCACCCCTCCCCCCCAACCAAAAATATTCAGAGAGCTCTGAACAGGAGAATTCTATTGTAAACTTAAAATTAAATAATAAACTCTTCTGAACTAAGGTTAAGCATGCAAAATTTCAACCACAGAACAGCTTTAGTGATAAAGTTGGAGGGAACAAGGTAAAACATTTATGACCTACTTTATACATTGTAAATATGATTTTTTTTAAAGTTAGATTTACAGTATAAAGCATATCAAATTCAATTATGTAGTTACTGCTACATCTCCTATAAATCTTGGGAGAAGCAAAAAAAGAACAAAACTGTGAAATATATTTTATAAATAAACAATCATCCAAAGTTTTAGTTTGTCTTAAGTCAAACAATTATAAAATAACTGAAGCAGCATTTAGCCCTGTTATAAAGTCTGTCTCTATAATCGTTAAAGATTTTAAGAACATTCTGTTAACAGATGTTGTATGTGTTCAGAGGTCTTGAAGCATTTAAAATGAAATTAAGTAGCTTTCACCTACTGTACTCTGTGCTTTCATTGACATACACTTTTCAATGTCCAAGAAAAAAGAAAATTGGTCTGAGGAACTGCTTTTCCCAATAGGTTGCATTTGGGTTTTCAAAACTCATAATTCTGTTCCAGGGAACATAGCTATCTGTTCTGCTGTTGTTCATTTCGGTCTCTTTCAATGGTGACCTTACCCTGGCAGATAAAACAACACGAAGTGGAACGCACGGGGAGAGGCAGGGAAGGTGGAGGCTAGAAGACCTCCCAGCAAGCAGAACTCATAACAGGGTATATATGCTACATGATAGGAAGGGAAGGGCATCATCAACTTAAAAAGAAGTATCACACCTCTGCCTGTTTTTTTTTTTTTTTTTTTTTTAAACCCTCCAATTGTTACCTGTAACACTTAAGAGGCCTATAGTTGAAAGAAATTAGAGAAAGTATTTCTCCATTTTATTATGAGCCTATAACAGGGCTTCAACTACAAAGGGGAAAAAATGACAGTAGCTTCCTCCATTGTTGGAGTCTTTCACACAGGAACAGGGGAGCCAAAACATTTATTTTTAAAAGGTAGTAAAGGAGGACTGCAAAAATTACACCTTTTGGCAGGGGAAGTAGTTGACACTCCGGTATGCATTCATTCTTTTTATTGATTAGATTTCAAGTTGACAGCATTCTCCTGAACAATCCCTTTTGAAATCACTCTTACTTTTGCTTTTACAGTCTTTTTCTGGCACCTGGTGGTTCCATAAAACCCAATAAAATGATGGTTATACTCAGCCATCATGAAGTGGCTGAAATCCTCTCCCAAGAATTTTCTTGGTAGTCACTGTGAAGAACAATGACTTTATCATTGCAGTGTGCTTTGCAAACTGGTATCCCATCCAACTCCTACTTCTGACCCGTTAGCTCAGTGGTCGGCAACCTTTCAGAAGTGGTGTACCGAGTCTTCATTTATTCACTCGAATTTAAGGTTTCGCATGCCAGTAACACATTTTAACATTTTTAGAAGGTCTTTCTATAAGTCTATAATATATAACTAAACTATTGTTGTATGTAAAGTAAATAAGGTTTTTAAAATGTTTAAGAAGCTTCATTTAAAATTAAATTAAAATGCAGAGCCCCCCCAGACCGGTGGCCAGGACCCGGGGTATGAGTGTCACTGAAAATCAGCTCACGTGCCGCCTTTAGCATGCATGCCATAGGTTGCCTACCCCTGCGTTAGCTGTACTAGAAATTAAGACAGACTTTGAGAACAGAGCTCAGTACACAAGCCCTCTAAGCATTTGTACATGTCCCTGTACCCTGACCCAGGAAGTAAGTTCTCATGAACATCCTGATTCAAGTTTTAAGTCCATCAAATACAGAAAAAGAACACAAAAAGTGTCCTAAAATTTACAGATGATTGACAGTGTGCCTGGGGGGGAAAAAAAATCAATTAAATCTAAACAAACAGTCAGGACATATTTTATATACTTCGAGCTATTTCCACTCTTGCAATACAAATTGTCATCTCTGTTGGCAGGATCAGGTTACTTACTGCGGACAGCACAGAACTTCGGTCTTCACTAACCTAGTATGGTATGTATTGACAGTCAACAGGATTCAGGCTCTTAGAAAAGCTGAAAACATGGTACAGTCAGTGCAGTCACCAGTTTGGGTACATTTATATGTACATACCCGTATAGACAACAGACAGTAAAGTATTGATTTCTCTTTCTTTTATGAATCATAGTTTAACTCTCCTGCTTAAAAAAATGATGCTAATTTAATGAAACTGCATATCTCCTCTCCCCCTGGCCTCTGTATGTTGTCATTGTCGTTTGCATTCTGTGCAAGGTAACCTCGCGAGCAAATCACTACAACATAGCAACTTGTGGCAGTCTAAACTACAGTAACTCCTCACTTAACGTTGTAGTTCTGTTCCTGAAAAATGCGACTAAGTGAAACGATCTTAAGCGAATCCAATTTCCCCATAAGAATTAATGTAAATGCGGGGGAGGGAGGGGGTTAGGTTCCAAGGAAATTTTTTTTTGCCAGACAAAAGGCATTATATACATTTTAAACAATTTTAAACAAGCAATTTAATACAGGTATAAGTTTTAAACAATTTTTAAACAAGCAATTTAATACTACACTTGGGGGGGGGGGAGTAGTGTGCACGTGCTGTGTGTTTACAAACATACTGTACATACAGTACTATAGTTGGGAGGTGCCCCTGCCTTACCCCACACTGGCACTGCAGACAATGAGGCAGGCAAGGAGGCTGAAGGTGCTGTAGGCTAGGAGAAGCACATTGTGCAGCAGCGGCAGCTTCCCCTACTCTGCAAGCCCCCTTACTCTGCAAGCCCACTCCCCCCCTTCCCCCAAGCCCCCATCCTTGACCTGCCTCTTCTTCCCCCCACCTCCTCCCCCTTTACTTCCCACGCTGCATCCTCACTCCTCCCCCCTCCCTTCTAAACGCAGCAAGCCAGCTGATTGCCGCCGGCAGGAGGAGCCTGCACGCAGAGTCCTTGCTCCTCCTCCCTCCCTCCTGCTTGGGGCAATCAGCTGGCTTGCGGTGTTTAGGGAGCAGGAGGGAGGGGGAGGAGCGAGGACTCGGCACGCAGGCTCCCCTTCCCTCCCCCCCACCTCCTGCCCAGGGCAATCAGCTGGCTTGCAGCGTTGGGGAGGGAGGGGGAGCCTGCGCGCCGAGTCCTCCCTCCTCCCCGCTCCCTCCTTCCCCTGAAACGCTGCAAGCCAGCGGTGCTGATCCGTGGGGTCTGCCGGTGGGCGGGAGGCGCTGGGGGGGGGGGCACGTAGGGAGGCTGCCAGGCAGCCAAACAAGGTAAGAGTGGAGCATTGCACAACAAAGAAAGAAGAAGTGGGACCGCTGAAGACTGTAGATGGAGTGGAGATTAAGGATAATCTAGGCATGGCACAATATCTAAACGAATATTTTGCATCGGTCTTTAATGAGGCTAATGAAGGGTTTAGGAATAGAGGCAGCGTGACAGAGGGGAATAAAGGAGGGGGGGTTGACATTACCGTATCGGAGGTAGAAGCCAAACTCGAACAGCTTAACGGGACTAAATCGGGCGGACCGGATGATCTTCATCCGAGAATATTAAAGGAACTGGCGCGAGAAATTGCAAGCCCGTTAGCGATAATTTTTAATGAATCTGTAAACTCGGGGGTGGTACCGTTGGACTGGAGAATAGCTAATGTGGTTCCTATTTTCAAGAAGGGGAAAAAAAGTGACCCGGGTAACTACAGGCCTGTTAGTTTAACATCTGTAATATGCAAGGTCTTGGAAAAAATTTTGAAGGAGAAAGTAGTTAAGGACCTTGAGGTCAATGGCAATTGGGACAAACTACAACATGGTTTTACGAAAGGCAGATCGTGCCAAATCAACCTGATCTCCTTCTTTGAGAAAGTAACAGATTTTTTAGATAAAGGAAATGCGGTGGATCTAATATACCTCGATTTCAGTAAAGCGTTTGATACGGTACCGCATGAGGAATTATTGGTTAAATTGGAAAAGATGGGGATCGATATGAAAATCCAGAGGTGGATAAAGAACTGGTTAAAGGGGAGACTGCAGTGGGTTGTACTGAAAGGTGAACTGCCAGGTTGGAGGGAGGTTACCAGTGGAGTTCCTCAAGGTTCGGTTTTGGGTCCGATTTTATTTAATCTATTTATTACTGACCTCGGAACCGAATGTAGAAGTGGGCTGATAAAGTTTGCGGATGACACAAAGTTGGGAGGTATTGCCAATTCGGAGAAGGATCGGGATATCCTGCAGGGAGACTTGGATGACCTTGTAAAGTGGAGTAATAGTAATAAGATGAAATTTAATAGTGAGAAATGTAAGGTGATGCATTTAGGGATGACTAACAAGAATTTTAGTTATAAGCTGGGGACGCATCGGTTGGAAGTAACGGAGGAGGAGAAGGACCTCGGAGTCCTGGTTGATCGCAGGATGACTATGAGTCGGCAATGTGACGTGGCCGTGAAAAAAGCTAATGCGGTCTTGGGATGCATTAGGCGAGGTATTTCTAGTAGGGATAAGGAGGTGCTGTTTCCGTTATACAAGACACTGGTGAGACCTCATTTGGAGTACTGTGTGCAGTTCTGGTCTCCCATGTTTAAAAAGGATGAACTCAAACTGGAACGGGTGCAGAGAAGGGCCACTAGGATGATCCGAGGAATGGAAAACCTGTCGTATGAAAGGAGACTTGAGGAGCTCGGTTTGTTTACCCTAACCAAAAGAAGGCTGAGGGGGGATATGATTGCTCTCTTTAAATATATCAGAGGGATAAATACCAGGGAGGGAGAGGAATTATTTCAGCTCAGTACTAATGTGGACACGAGAACAAATGGATATAAACTGGCCGTCGGGAAGTTTAGGATTGAAATTAGACGACGGTTTTTAACTGTCAGAGGGGTGAAGTTCTGGAACAGCCTTCCGAGGGAAACAGTGGGGGTGAAAGACCTCTCTGGCTTTAAGATTAAGCTTGATAAGTTTATGGAGGGGATGGTTTGATGGGATAACGTGATTTTAGTCAATAACGTGCCATCGCTTGTAATTAGTAACAATGGTCAATGATGGGATATTAAAAGTTACTACAGAGAACTTTTTCCGGAGGGTCTGGCTGGAGAATCTTGCCCGCATGCTCGGGGTTCAGCTGATCGCCATATTTGGGGTCGGGAAGGAATTTTCCTCCAGGGTAGATTGGCAGAGGCCCTGGAGGTTTTTTGCCTTCCTCCGCAGCATGGGGCAGGGGTCGCTGGCTAGAGGATTCTCTGCGACTTGAAGTCTTTAAATCATGATTTGGGGACTTCAACAGCTGAGTCAAGGGAGAGAATTATTCCAGGAGTGGGTGGGTCAGCTTTTGTGGCCTGCATCATGCGGGAGGTCAGACTAGATGATCATAATGGTCCCTTCTGACCTTAAAGTCTATGAGTCTATGAGTTTAACTTTAAATGAGCATGTTCCCTAATTGATCAGCAACGTAACAACGAAACAATGTTAACCGGGACGACTTAAAGTGAGGAGTTACTGTACGTTGCATCAGGATTTTGAGCACAGTTTCCGAGGAAAGGTTGCCATTTTCTGAAGTTCCTGCATCAAAACTGAAAACAAGCTGCAATTAAAAAACTTTTTATACCATGGTCCACAGTATTTTAATAGTTTTTATGTTAAAGTACAAAAATGTTGCAAATAATTCAGTAGCATACAAGGATTTATCATTAGGATTGGGGGAGGGGTAGCTCAGTGGTTTGAGCATTGGCCTGCTAAACCCAGGGTTGTGAGTTCAATCCTTGAGGGGGGCACTTAGGGATCTGGGGCAAAAATCAGTACTTGATCCTGCTAGTGAAGGCAGGGGGCTGGACTCAATGACCTTTCAAGGTCCCTTCCAGTTCTATGAGATAATATATACCTATCTACAGTAGAACCTCAGGAGTGGAGACTGTTCATAACTCTGAAACGTTCGTAACGGTGAACACAATATTATGGCTGTTCTTCCAAAAGTTTACAACTGAACATTGACTTAATACAGCTTTGAAACTTTATTTTTTTTCTCTTCTGCATAGTAAAGGAAAAGCAGCATTTTAGTACTTTACATTTAACACAGTACTGTACTGTATTTGCTTTTCAATTTTGTCCCTGCTGCCGCCTGATTGCACACTTCTGGTCCAAATGAGGCATGTGGTTGACTGGTCAGTTCATAACTCTGGTGTTTGTAACTCTGAGGTTCTACTGTACAGGCAAATACCAACAAAATTGAGTTTACTATCTCATAAGTGGTATCTCGACATATGGTAAAAACAGGGATTGAGTGGAGGGAAGAGGAATAAAGGCCAAATTTCAGAGAGAACTGAGCAAATTTAGGGGATCTGGGAGTTGAATTTCATTATGCAGAGGTATAGGGCATCATTCCATCATTCCTAAGAAAGTTTCATACACTCTTCACCTTTGCATTAAAAACTTTTTTTTTTTTTTTTTTCTGATGGGGGAATTAGATTTCTTGCTAAGTGTCACACACCTGAAAAAGTAGATGGGATTTGAAAATAGCTGAAAAGGAGTAGTTGTGGGAGGGGGAAGCAGCTTATTGTAAAAGTGTTGGGAATGGAGTGACAAATAGAAAGATGTGGGTACAGAGATGGGGAGGTCACTGGATGATTTTTAAGATCTAGGAGGGAAATTTTGAAAAGATTTAACCCAGCAAGAACATATGAGGGGGAACGACGGAGAGGGGAAAAAATGGATTTGTATTATGCATCACAATTCTTATACTTGTAAAATCTTTTTAGTAGCCAGCGAAATCAAAGTTAGTCTTTCCACTAGTATGCTGGTATGAATTGCTGAAGCATGAAACCTTTCAGAAGCAGCCCACCTACTGAAGAGTTAAACTGGCAGTACTTCATAAACAGCTTCTTTTCCCAAATGACTGGCAGTTTGGCACCATGTAAGCCAGCATGTCAAATCACTAACTAGCATTCCCGTTACTCAATCTGGCTGACACTCCAGGATAAGTCAATAAGGGATACTCTTCAGAGACAGGTTTAACAAGAACCAAAGAGAAATAAAATTGAAACATACTGAACCTGCTACAGCAAAGTCTGCACTAACTCCCAAAGTATTAAATGGTAACTTGTGCATTTTGCAAAGCGAAGCATGCACTAATCTATTACTCAGCATCTTGCTTTAGCTGTATGATTTTTTTTGGCAGCCAAAAACCTCTGAGCATTCACAGCCTTGATGACCAAATCTGCCACTAACCCATCTAAGTATACATTGTTGTTGTAGCCACGTTGGTCCCAGATTATTAGAGAGACAAGGTGGGTGAGGCAATATCTTTTACTGGACTAGCTTCTGTTGGTGAGAGAGACACACGCTTTTGAGCTTACACAGAGCTCTTCTTCGGGTCACCCAAAATTAGCCCCCACTGCCAGCTGCTCTTATTGCGATCCTCTTTAGGGCCTTTCTTCCAACACTCACTCTAGCTGACGTGTGCCAGCAGGCTGTGATCTCCAGAGAAGGCTCCTTTGGCAGCTAAGACTGCCGTGGCAGGGATGTTTATGAAAGTCCAGCAATTTATTAGTTGCGACTCTTTCTGCTTTCCCTTCTTACCCCTTATCTTCCAAATCAAGATTCTAAAGTTGCCTTATGCCTTTCACATCTGGTGAGAGGCAAAAGAGCTCCCATCACTGGCCAGTTCGGTTGTTAACATATTTGAAAGTTTGTGAACATACTAACCTATCACCAGCACAAAGGTCACTCCACCTCCAAAAGCTACAGCTTTCAGATCATAGAGAACTGGCCACAATAGATAACTGCCAGATCCTATATACTCAGGAGGCATGTTTCCACAGTAGTACACTGTGAACCTTATCTAACAGCCATCCAGTCAAATCAAAAAAAAAATGGTAACACTGCTCCAATGAGCATTACTGTACAGAGACGATTCCTCTGGTCTATATTTAAAGGAAAACAGAATTGGGACAAATCCTATTTCTTGGGTTTGCTTCTTTCGAGGAACTAGTGGGTTATTTTGGTTTGGGCAAAGAGAGAAAAAAACATTTTAAAAAACAATTCTAGAGCAAGGCACTACAACAAAGGCTGAAATGGGAACATAGCAAATGAATCTGACTACAAGTATTTCCAAAGCATCTTTCACAACAGTATCTAGAATCGTTACAGGGGTTACAAGATCCTCAATTCTCCATCCTACTCTTCAGCTAAACCATGCTTCCTACATGAGTGCCAGGTTCTCGTCTGCTGTGGGCCCTCAGAATGGTTTGGGGAACAGGCAATTCTTCCAGTGAGATCTGAAGATGGGAAGCTTACAAGAAACAGGATAGAGGGAGGGTCACGACTCACAACAATGGCTCACTGGTTCTTAGAAGAGTAGCCCATTTCCAACCAGCCTTACTCTAGTCCAGGGGTGGGCAAACTACGGCCCGGGGACCGGATCCGGCCCGCCAGCCATTTTAATCCAGCCCTTGTGCTCCCACTGGGGAGCAGGGTCTGGGGCTTGCCCCACTCCGGCGCTCCAGCCAGGGAGCAGAGTCGGGGGCTACTCCATGTGGCTCCCGGAAGCAGCAGCAGCAGCAGCAGCATGTCCCCGCCTCCGGCTCCTACATGTAGGGGCAGCCAGGGGGCTCTGCTCTGCACAGTGCCTCTGCAGCTCCTATTGGCCAGGAACCGCGGCCAATGGGAGCTGTGGGGCTGGCGCCTGACGACAGGGCAGTGCACAGAGCCGCCTGGCCGCGCCTCTGCGTAGGAGGCGGAGGGGGGACATGCTACTGCTTCCGGGAGCTGCTTGAGGTAAGCGCCACCCGGAGCCTGCCTGCTGAGCCTCTCCCCGCGCCCCTGCCTCAATCCCCCTCCCACCCTCCAAACCCCTCGATCCCAGCCCAGAGCACCTTCCTGCACCCCAAACTCTTCGCCCCCAGCCAGAGCCCTCCCCCTCCCCCCAACCTCAATTTTGTGAGCAGTCATGGCCCACCATACAATTTCTATTCCCAGATGTGGCCCTCGGGCCAAAAAGTTTGCTCACCCATGCTCTAGTCTCTTCTAGGTCCAGCATAAGCCATGCTCTAATAGCTATCAAGCACTGAGATACTAGGTGTCTATGCTGGAACTGGAGAATACGGAGCTGCAGGTCCTCAATATATTGCTGGCTTTGTGGTGTGTGACATTTTAGGAAATCCGCTAGCAGTTGCACCTGGATGTTAAAAGTGGTGACAGAAAAGCACCCTGTAGGACGTGCAAGCCATTGCTCTTGAGAAGCAGCTGCCCATCATTATTTCGTGGGGCCTGCTGGAAAGGAACCGACTCAGTTATGTCATATTCATAAGCATATTTCCATAAAGCACATGGAGTGCAACATCCCAGGGGGACAGAGACATTCCATTTTAGAAGCCCACATAGTCTGTGATTTTCCTGGAACAGGGCCAAGTGGCTGGTCTTGATCTCTAGTGGGGGGGGGGGGGGAAGCTTGACATTTCTTTGGATTGCTCATGCCTGAAGTATGGCAGCTATGTGCCATCTTCCTGGCTTCACAGTTCAGGCACTTGGAAAGCCAAACCCAGTAAAATGGCACAACTGACACACATCTGGGGCCTGAGTAGTCTAGGGCAGGAGGAAGAAACCTGGTGTACATGGTGAAGGGCTCAGTTTGTTTTCCATTTTAGGATGGGGAGGGGAAGTCCTTAATGAGAGCCTATTGGGCTCGGGCTCTCTCTCTGGTTATTGCATTCATATTTTAGGGAGGAGGAGGAGGGAAAGAAAAAGGGTAGAAGTCATTTGCAAATAATTTCCTTTTATTCTTTTGCTGTTCCCACTGGCTGAAACACTTGCAGGGAAAGGACTGGGGGTGGAGGAGTGGAATGCAAGGGAACGTAATGTGGGATAAAAAACGAACGGCATGAGTTGCCTGTAGAGCAGTGGCAAGACTGCATGTGGGAAGGAAGGAGCAAGTGCCTCAGCCTTAAAAAGGCACTGGCATTTAAATGCCCCCCTCCCCACCACCATGAAATGAGCTAGCAGTAGCAGCACACAAGAGCATCATCCAACAGGACCAGTCCTGCTATCTCAGAGCAGAGACTAAAAGGAAATAAGTGCACTCAATGCAGGAACTCTTTCAGAAGCCACCAGAAACAATGGTGGCCCTACTTAATTTTCCTAAGTTGTCCTAGGTCTCACTTTTCCCTCTCTTGAAATCCATCTCTTGAGGATGAGAAGCAGGACTTGGCCCTGACAACTCAAGCACTACCAGCAGCTTGACTCAAACAGCATTTCACTGCTAGTCCCTCTCAAGTCAAATGACTAAGTTGTACTCTGGATTTCTACACACAGATCCTCACTTGTCTATTTGCCAATGTTTTATCCTATTTTATTTTCATAACAGAAGCAACTCTCTCATGACGGGAAATTCTCCCAATGATAACAGGAAATTGTGTTCTCCCAATGTTGGCAGCTGTGCTAGAGCCTGTCAGAGCGTGTGTTAAGCTGAAAACAATTGTGATGGTGGAATGATGTTAACCAACAGTTCAGCCAAAAAAATGTCCCAGACCGATATTTAGCTTAGGACAGGGCCTGTATTGATAACGTTTATTTGTCAAGTGCCTACCACACTTTGGGGGGGCTCAACAACAATATTCAATGCTTTGTGTTTTATTCGGTAAAACTGAAATGCCATCTAAACTTCATATAACATTTTCTTTAAATACAATTTCCACTACTTGATAACTGCCCGTGAGAATAGAAGCAACAAAAATACTAGCATACCCATGAGGGCCTATTGAAAGTGTTGACAAGTCAGAGCAGATCGCTACAACAATCACAGCTCGTAATTGTGAGCTGGCAGACACCAGCCTCAAGTCTGTGGTTTTGGTAGCAATGATGAAAAAACGTGATCTTCTAATAAAATGTTACCTCCGTGGCACCGTTCTCCATAGCTTTAGGCTCCTGAAGAGCGAGCGTTCCATAAAGCCATCCAGCACAAAGAAGAACTTAAATACGTGCAGAAGTCAACAGCAATCCAACCACACCACCACAATTTTATGGTGTTGTTAATTGGCAGGCTGAGGAAATGCTACTCACACCTTCAGCCCAATTCACACCAGTATAGATTCTTACGCTTACTTCGCACTAGTGTCAACGAGGTGCAGGCCAACAGGAAATCAGACTCTTTTTTCCCCTCCAGTCTTACCAATATATTTGCTCCCCACAGAGTCACAGTAATCTAATGCTTTGGGCCTGTCCAAAACATGCATTTCCCAACAGTGCCCCAAAGCTGACAGCCTCCCTCCTCACAGTAAAACTACTTCTAGTTTACCAATAAAAGATGTTCCTACTTAACCCCCCCAATTTCCAGCAACATTTCCCAGGCCTCGAAGGACTGACCCAACTGTTAACGCAGGCAGAGGAAAAAAAACAAAACGGATGTCACTTACAATGATGCTGGTGGCTGCAAAGAACAGACTGAAAAACAGAGGTGCTTGAAACCCCTTCTGCTTCATCCTGAGAGGTGTGTTAGTCTTGGATTGAACCCCCAAATGAGTACTTCTCTTTGGACCACTTGGTACAGGCAAAACCTGTGCTCATGCTGTTACTAACAGGACCAATGCCTGCGTCATCAGAGTGACTGGATCTGAAATGGTGCAGAAATACATAGGCGAGGGAGCTTGAATGATTTGTGGACTCTTTGAAATGGTCAGAACTAAGGGGGAGGGAGCGGGGGCAAAGCGCGTCATATTCTTCGACAAAAGCAATGCCATTGCCAAAACTGATGTCGGTCAAAATCTCCCCAAGGGAAACTTAGGAAAACGGGGGGTCTTGCAGCATATCCTGAAGGTCCAAATTCTAGCTTCCTCCCTTGGCCTGCTGGAACAAGTTCCAAAGCCATAACTAATACTGAACTGGAAGGGAGAATCTGGCATATCATCAGAGATCACGAATCAATGGTGTTGTCTTTTCTTTTTTTTTTTCCCCCCTGAGCAGACCTCCTCTCTCAAACATCACAGCAGAATAGGCCTTTAGGGCCCAGCTTTGCTATGAAATCAACCATGTACCAAATCTACAGACCTGGTCACAACACGAATTACCCACGACATGATTAAAACACAGTAGTGTAGAGGGGCTTTAATCATATTTCAAAATCTTTCCAACGGCGTTACAGTTAACATGGCACAGGAACACAGTTACGGTCCAGTCTATAATCCAAGAGAGAACAGTGTTTTAACCATGCTTTGGGACAACTATGTTGTAACACAGTTCCCCCAAAATGGCACATGGTTGTTTTTATTTTTACAGTGAAGATGAGCCCTCAGTGATCCCTCACTTAGAATCATAATTCATTCAGCTCTATGGATCAATTACTACTGGGGCAAATGTATTCGCTCTGTTTATAGCAGAGGTATCAGACTGGAAGTAATTTTTTTCCTAACACCAGAGGTAGAAAAGGATTTCACACATTTCTGAGTGTCACCTGGCTATAGGTGAAGGATATTATCTTTTACTTAACTGACAGTTAGAGCCAATTATAACCTGACTGACCTGGCCTGGCATTAAAACACCTAGCAGAGCTCCTTCCGTCCTTGCATGACGGAACTCTTGCTTATATGCATGTGACAGCTTTGGGAAAGACACTCTTATGGATCTGGATGTAACAATCATTGATATTTAACCATCAAGGCAGAAACTGCCCAAATCAATTCCTATTAGAGGATTCCCCTGTAAATACAAAAAACATACACCAATTTTATGTGATTCTATACTTACAAAAACTTTAATAGGAGGAAAATGCTACATTTTTACAAGAAGCAGAACAGTAGATCGGCTGTGATTTTCATGAAAGTCTGCATGCAAGTGGATGAACTAGAACAATCTCTCTCTGATCACTGTGCTTAAAAAGCCTATAAACAGAATAGGTCTGTCGAGAAGTTTTTTTGTTCTGAAAGAACAATATGGTAGCCCTCCAGGGGGGCAAATTATAACCCTGAATTCCCATAGATATAAACCAAAAACCATGTCTTCCGAGGATCTCTAAAATGTAGCTTTTCACATTTTTGTGTTTCATATTGCCACCCCTTCTGAAATGGATCACTATTTTTTGTTCGACACAGGATTTTTTGTATGATAAAGATATTTCAGCATATGGAGCATTGACCCTTAGACCAGGGATGCCACCTCTCACTGAAGCTATTCTGGGAGATTCCCCCCCCCCCCCCCCCAACATGACAATGTCATTTTCTTAAACTACCCTATTAAAATCTCCTGGATTGCTTTCGATAGCCACCGGGAGATCAATGCCGACTCCGGGAGACTCCAGGCCAAACCTGGAGGGTTGGTAATCCTACTTTAGGCTACTGACAGTTTCTAGAATTGAAAGAACTTTCGTAGGATCCAAAATCTGGCGTTAGCAAATTCTGCATGTACACAGTAATTCCAGCTCCAGCTGGGAGCTACTTGTCATCTGCAATATGGCTGCTGCATAGCTAGTTTTCAATGTGGGATAGAAGACCTAGAGCCCAGACAGCCTGCTCCAGAGCCTGACCGCATCCATGTTTTATTCTCTATAGCCTGGCTATAGATTTCAGGAGGCACATGCAGTACAATCTAGGTGGCTGAATTCACTCTGCTCACCTACATTAGTTGTTTGTACACTAGCAGCGTTGCACAAATGGCCTGCTCCAGGACATACTCCGAGTGCAGGCCTGCTTATGCCAGAGCAGGATCAAGCTCAGACTAGGATATGTTTCACTGTGGGAGGAGAAACGGAAATGCCAGCTGACAATTCAAGCCTTTAATAAACCCTCCCAAATAAGTAAGAGCTACAGAGTAATACCCGGAAGCTTATTCATTTCTTAGTCTTTTCTTTCTCTGTGCTTGCTGTCTCCCTCCTTCTATTACTTTCTTCTTTCACTCTTCTCCTTTTAACTTCAGCTACCAACTTCACTGACACTGTACCCTGCTTAATATTAACCTTTCCTTATTGACGATCCCCTGTTCTAGCCTCCTCCACAGGCTCTCACTACACTCTCCCCCTAAATGCCTAATTCCCAACCTTCCGATGCTCCATCCCGTCCCTTATAAACATTAATGCTATTCAGAAAGCAAGCAGTGTGCACGCAGTGGGGAAGATACATCACTCCACAGTGTCCCCTTACACATCCACCGGGCGAAGTACTTTTAATAAGTTTTGCATAAGAGTACAGTAGTCTCTATCTAGAAGTTTATTAACAAGGGGATGTGCATCCAGATCACAAGATGTAAATTAACAGTTGGAATTCAGCAGCAGATTTCACTTTCGTGTCAGTTAAAATGTGCCCACTTCATTACTGAAACTGAATGCATCATTCAGTGGCTAATATTAGCCCCAAAGTTTTTCCTAATTTCTGTATTATTTTCATTAACATATATGTAAATTTCCCCCCGCACTTGCCACGTTTTACTGTGCCCCCCACACTCTACCCCACCCCCACTCCCAGTGCATTTCTAGATATATTACGTGCACTGCGGTAGTGCCTACCAGCTGCAGTCATGGGCCAGGGCCCCACTGTGCTAGGTGCAGTACAAACAGAACAAAACTGTCCCCCCCCCAAAGATCTGACAAGCTGAGTGGAGTCTTACTACTATCTACAATTTTAAAATAATTGTATCACACAGACAGAGGAAATGACACATTGAACCAGACCAACGGTCCACCTATTCCAGTACCTTGCCTCCGACAGCAATAGCCATCCCAGAGGAAGGTGCCATACACACAGCAGTAGGCAACTGTGCAATCACCTGCCCCATGGCAAAGTTTCCTTCTAATCCCCATTAGTTAGAAGTTGGATTATCATCATCTAAGAATAAGTGTCATATCCCCTCCACAGAAGGTACCAGAAAAGCCAACTTAGATGCAATAATAGTTTAACTATAGAAAATGCAATAGTGATAAAAACATTCACATTAGATTAAACCCTTTAGGGATACACGGGAGCTCTGAACAGGAGGGCAAGGTATCTCAAATTATATCTGGTCTAACATGCCATATCAGTGGCTAACCTTTTACGACTCTGGCTGCTTTCACAGATGTGTCTGCGTGACTACAGTGGGTTATTTTGCCTTTCTGGATTAGATAAAATATACAACAGGCACATAGCTCTGTAATTCTAACCCTCACGCACGCACCCTTTAAAAATGGCTGTCCTGCCCTTTTTATTTATTTTTTAATTGCAGCAAAGAGTTCAAGGACCTTGCAAAAGGAGTGTTTAGAGCTGAAATGGACCCAGCTTCAGCAGCCAGCCCTAACAGCAGTAGTCATCAGCAGATAGCGTTATATAGCCTACACATTTCCACAAAGAATCCTACAAAGTTTACAATGCACTTAACAGATACATAATTCCAGGATGCTGTAGAGCCAATTCCCTCCTCACTGGTACTTCTTTTCATCGCTCTTCTCTTAAATAATGCACTGAGGTGATTAGAAATCAAGGAACATTGCCACTGCCAAACTATAAGATCCATCCAAAATATTCGGAGATGGCTGTATATCTGTAGATATACTCTGTGTGTGCATGCCTGCAAATGTTTCCATATGCATGGGGTGTTTGTTTCTAGCATCAAATGAACAACTGAAAACAGATGCAAGGAAAAGAGAGATGTAGACCACTAAGAAGCTGTATTTTATCATCATTGTGCATGTTCTGAACTCTTAACCCTTCTTTGAGAGCATCAGTATGCTAGCAGCACACTAAATAATGGCAGGGGAAAAATACTCATTGAATATTCAACAGAAATGTAAATGCATATTTAAAGCAGGCTTTGAATGAACAATGGCTTTGTGACCTGTGGATATCAATCTTTCATTCAGCGCACTACCCTTTGCTTTTTTCCCTGTGGTACCTTCTGCTTACTGAGCCCTAGGCCAAAGGAAAACCGTGGTAAGTGAGATCTGCAATTGGGCTCTTGGAAGTCTACATGAGCAGTCACTCACTCCGTCCCCTCCCCCCAAATACAGATCTCACATGTCACAAACAGATATGCCTGCTTTACCCATATGCATAACACATGAAATCAGCAAACTGAGATCAATAGCTCCCCGGCTCTCTGTTCTCATTATATTTGATTCACAATGTAGAATCATGAAAAACGGTTACCTACCTTTTCATAACTGTTGTTCTTCGAGATGTGTTGCTCATGTCCGTTCCATTTTAGGTGTGTGCGCACCCACGTGCGCAGTCGTCTGAGATTTTTGCCTCAGCGGTATCTGTAGGGTCAGCTGCAGCGCCCCTTTGAGCAGAGCCGTAAAGTCGGTATTTTTGCGCCCGAGGCAAGAATATAAAATTGCGCCATCCCCCAGGCCGGCTCTTCGGCGGCAATTCAGTGGCGGGTCCCTCAGTCCCTCTCGGAAGGAAGGGCCTGCGCCGAATTGCCGCCGATCGCGGCTCCCCCCGATCGCTTTCTGAGCCCCGAAGAATGAATGAAGCAGTGGCGGTAGAGCCTGTGATTTGGGGGGGGGGGGGGGCTAACTCATGATTTTGGACTGCTTGGGCTGGTAATGTTGCTTCCAAGATGGTCTTTGGTTCCAATCCAGAGAGGGACTCACAGGTGAAGAGAGGAGGGAGGTGCTGGATATCAGCAGCGGCCACTAGGGATCAGCATGTGTCCTGAGAATGCTGGGAGTTCAGGTTTGCAGGGCAGGATTAATCTCCTTCTGGTGACTGGGGCAGAGATGTGCTGACCATGGAACCCTAACTTCCTTCTGACCATGAGAGGTCTGGCCCCTGCCCTATCTCCGCCCCGCCCCAATCTGAAGAGAGCCCAGAGGGGCCCCACAAGGTGAAGGTAGCCACGGGATCGCTCAGACAAGGCAAGCCCTAGGCCCCTTTCTGTACCAGCTGCTGCACAGCCCTGACCCTGGGGGTGAGGGAGATTCACTTCCCATTCGGGCCCAGATTCCCCCTTCCATCTGGAGTTCAGCCAAGCAGTGACTCCATCTTTCTTCACCCCACCCCCCCGCCCCCGGCTGGGACACCAGAGCTCTTATTCTGAAATGATTTCACTGAAACCTGAAGCCACATTTCCCTCCAACTCCACAGGCAGACCTCCCTCACTTCCCCACCCTACGCCCTCTCAGTTCCTTCTTGCCTGTAACTCTGACAGAGGGGCAGGAGGGCGGGCAATGGAATGGACATGAGCAACACATCTCAAAGAACACCACTTACGAAACGTTTTACGTTTTTCTTCGAGTGCTTGCTCATGTCGATTCCATTCTAGGTGACTCAAGCAGTATCCTCAGAAGTGGGCTTGGAGTTCATAGTCTAGCAGACGGTCACACTGCTCTGCCAAAGCCAGCATCATCCCAGGCCTGCTGGGTAAGTGCGTAACGGGACGTGAACGTGTGGACAGACGACCAGGTGGCCGCCCTACAGATGTCCTGGATAGGCACTTGGGCTAGAAAAGCTGCCGAGGAAGCTTGCCCCCTAGTTGAATGGGCAATTATGATCACCTGATCATAACAGTAGCGAATGCAGGCAGTGATCCAAGAAGAAATTCTTTGAGCGGACACTGGACGACTTTTCATCCTGTTGGCCACCGCGACGAACAATTGCGTCGACTTGCGGAATGGCTTGGTCCTTTCAATGTAGAAGGCTAGCGCCCTCCTGACGTCTAGGGAATGCAATGTACGCTCCTCCTGTGACTTATGCGGCTCTGGAAAAAAGACAGGTAAGTAAATGTCCTGGCCTGCATGAAACGGAGAGACCACCTTGGGCAGGAAAGCTGGGTGTGGCTCTCTACAAGATCATAGGGCGGTTCTGAGATAAGCGCTCTAATCTCTGAGACCTGGTGGACGGATGTTATCGCAACTAGGAAAGTGAACTTCCAGGACAGGAGAAGGAGAGCGCAGGAAGCCAGAGGCTTGAAGGGGGGGGTCCCGTGAGCTGTGACAGCGCAAGATTCAGGTCCCATGGTGGAACAGGGTTCCTGACGTGCGGGTAGAGGTGCTCGAGGCCCTTGAGGAACCTGGCAGTCACATGCTGGGTGAAAACCGAGCTACCCTCGAGTGTCGGACAGAAGGCCGAAATAGCAGCCAAGTGGAACATGATCGATGAAAGGAACAGGCCTTGGAGCTTTAGATGCAGAAGGTAGTGCAGGATCAACTGCAGCCAGGCCTGCTTGGGCCGGATACCTTTATCCAAAGTCCAACCAGCGAACCACTTCCATTTGGCCAGGCACGTTGCTCTGGTGGAGGGCTTTCTGCTGCCCAACAGGACCTGCCGGACAGCGGCTGAGCACTCCCGCTCCTCCGCATTTAACTATGCGGTAGCCAAGCTGTCAGGTGCAGTGCCACCAGGTTCGGATACAGAAGACTGCTGTGGTTCTGGGATAGCAGGTCCGGCCTGAGGAACAGTTGTAATGGAGCAGCCACAGAGAGGTCCAGCAGAGTGCTGAACAGGTGCTGGCGTGGCCAAGCCGGTGCAATGAGGATCACCTGCGCCCTGTCCTGCTTGATTTTCATGAGGACTGTCAATCAGCGGCATCAGAGGGAAGGCGTACAACAGAGCCCCTGACCACGGGAGCAGAAAACATCCAACAGGGAGCCTCTGTCGATCCCCCAAATCGAGCAGAAAAGGTGGCATTACCTGTTCTGCCTGGACACGAACAGGTCCGCCTGGGGAGTTCCCCACCTCTGGAAGATGAAGCTGGCCACTTCCGGATGGAGGGACCACGCGTGGCGAGATGAGGTGGTGCTGCTGAGGCAATCTGCCAAAGTGTTCCTGGCCCGGGGGAGGTGTGCAGTACGAGATGGATGCCATGTTGTACACAGAAGTTCCAGAGCCTGAGGGCTTCCTGGCAAAGGGCAGACGACCTGGCCCCGCCTTGCTAGTTGATACAGAACATAGTCGCTGTATTGTCCGTCAGGACCTGGACCACCCTGCTTTCTATGTGAGACAGGAAGGCTTGACAGGCCAGGCAAACCACTCTGAGCTCCCTGATGTTGATGTGTAAGGAGCGATCGCGACTCGACCAACGGCCTTGCATGCTGAGATTGCCCAAGTGGGCTCTCCACCCCAGGTCTGACACATCAGAGACGAGGATCACTGACAGGGACGGAGCCGTGAAGGGAACCCCCTCCAACACTGATGCAGGATTCCACCACCATGTGAGTAATGACAGTACATGGCCCGGGGTCCTGACCACATGGTCCATGCTGTGTCTGTTGGGGACGTAGACCGACGTGAGCCAAGACTGTAGGGGCCTGAGGTGGAGTTGCGTGTGCCAGACCATATAAGTGCAGGCTACCATGTGACTCAATTTTAGGCATGTGAGAGTGGTGGTGAGAGGGTGGGCTTCCATGGACAAGATCAGGTCCGCCATGGCTTGGAAATGAGCTTCATGGAGGAAGGTTCTGGCCTGAGCAGAGTCGAAGACTGCTCCAATGCACTCTAAGCATTGTACAGGCATTAAGGTCGATTTCTTCTCATTTATCAACAGCCCCAGTTCACGACAGATGGACCAGAGTGGAGCCATAGATGCCTGAGTCTATGGCACCTGGGGGGGAGGGGGGAGAGAGAAAAATCAATGCCTGGGAGACCGCCTAGGCGATGGTGATCTGCACCATGGTGAACTCCGGCAGGAGGCCCGATGGTACCATGGGTACAGGGATCAGTGTCGCAACTCAGGTGTCCCGTGCCTTGCAGGGGGAGACCTTGGCGACAGGGACCCCCTAACTGGGGACCAAGGCTGCGGTGCCAGGGTATGAGGCCACAGTGATGGGGACTGACACCTACCTACAGTCCGGGGATCAGGGACACTCTGTTGCTTTAGGGGACGGTCCCATAACCGCCTTGCCTGTAGATGCCGGGGCCTTGACCGGGTCTGTCGCCTGACTTGGCGCCTGCGGTGTCGGTCAGCCTGCTTGCCCTTTGGCCGTTGGGCCTGCTTCTGGCATAATGACCCTACTAGGGGCCCGGACCCCCTGCCTCTCCCAGGAGTCGGAAGCAGGTCTCTGGCTGGACATGGGGGCCTGACCCGCAGCAGTACCCCCAATCAGCTCCGGGGCAGGCACGTGGCCTGACATGGCTCCTTTGCCCGAATCCCCCTTTTTCTGTGGTGCTGGCAGACCCATCAACTTCAACCACTTCTTAGGCACCGGGGAGGGGGAACGGTGCTGGGTGGGTTCTGGTGCCGGTGGTGCGCTGCGTGCCGATGCACCAAGCATGGAGTCTGATCAAGAGGGCTCCGAGGTAAGACGAAGCGCAGCCTCCATGAGGAGGGCCCTCAAGCGGATATCCCGCTCCTTCTGAGTTCGAGGGTGGAAGTTTTTGAAGATCCTGCACTTATCCTTTCCGTGGGACGCCCCCAAGCACTTTAAATAGGGCGTCACTAATGGGCATCGGCCAGCTGCGCGATGAACATGGCTTAAAGCCTGGGGAACGGGGCATGCCCCGCTCGAAGGCGAAGTCCCAGCCAGGACTCTCTAAACAACTACTCTAACAATTAACTTAAAGGTCTAAGTACCGATCAACTAACAACAAAGGAGACAGAACAATGGACTGTAAGAACCACTAACGCTCTTGCGATGCAAGACAAGGCGCTCCAACCAACTGTCACAGGCGGTAAGAAGGAACTGCGAGGGTGTAGGGTCGGCAGCACTTAATATACCAGTGGATGAGCGCAGCACTCAAGAGGGCACTACAGCCGACCCTACCGATACCGCTAAGGCAAACATCTCCGACAACTGTGAAGAAGGGACCGTTTTTGCAGAAAAATACGTCTACAAGTTTGGTACCAGCCTTGTTCTTCCTCCCACCCCCAAAACCTGACCGCATCTGCTCCTTTTCCACAATACTTCCTGTAAAAGCATTTGTAGGGTAGCTGCTACACAAATTTAAGTGAATAAATTAAGGATTTAATTTCTCAAAACTCAAACTCTTGCAACATAATACATGCAACATCTGGCAGAAAACTGCTGGAATTCAGATATGTGTTAAAACCAAAACAGATGCATTTACTGCTTTTGCACATTCTTACAAACATTAAAAATAAAGCAACCCATTTCTCTTCTCTTTTTCAAGAATCAGATGTACGTAGACATAACTTGTCAACCCCATAGGATACATAAGTTTGTGCAGTTCTACTGGTTCCCAGGCTGAAATGCTTGTCTGCACCTAGGTCGGTTCTGGTTTTTGAGACTGCTCTCTCTTTAGCAGGGTTACTAAAATGTTTCCAAATGCCAGCAAGAGGGGCCCCAGTCACATCTGTTTGAGCCCAGTCCAACTACTGTACTTTTTACACCGAGCTGGGGGCAATGTTACATGTGACCATTTAAAGATCTATGGACTTGGGTGACCCTTCTCAAAAGGTCTCAATAAATGCTCTCAGATGCTGAACTGAATTGCAGTTTGCCAAATAAAAAATAAAATAATAATTAAAAAAACCCCACCCAGAAATGTCTTTGGTGTACATTAAATGCCTGAGATTCTGTACTAGAAAGAGTAAAATGCTGTGTGCAGTCTGGGTCAGATAATTTTACTGTACTAAAAAATCCTCTAGACAGGAAAGATAACCCAGACTCCACCAAAACCCTTCCCCTTTAATTTAAAAAGAACCAAGGCAGACTGTAAACTAATGCTTCAAAGTAGGGACACTTCAACATGGAGGGGACCGTGTTCTCCGGGAGAACAGGGGTTTAAAAGCCAGCACCAGAGATGCTAGCAAACGGGAGTTTTGCGAGGGAGTACGTGAGGCAAATACACCTAAAAACATACTCTACACTTTGGCCAATAACCCCCTGAAAAAACAAAGAACAAAACAAAACAAAAAAAACATGCATGAGTAAAAATACTGCAGGCAGAAGTCCTGTAGCAGAGTGGGGGCTAACCAGTTTATTGCATTGAATGCAGCATGTATGATTACCTGCCCTGTGGGCAGGTGGTAGACTTATGTGTGCATTCGGTGCAAGGAATGCATGGCCCTCAGAGACCGAGTATGGGCTCTTGAGATAAGAGTGGCTGAACCAGAGGAGCAAAAAGAGACAGAGATACACCCACGAGACTTTCAGGGACACATTAGAACGGTCCCACCCCTACTCTGACAGCTGCTGTGCTACTGAGGAGCACGACAGTCTCAGGGAAGGAGGACATCAAGCTAGAGAGGAGGAAAATGATCCCATAGTTAGAACCCTCCTTCCAGATGAGGTCATAGTTTCCTCTCACACTGAGGATACCCCTGAATAATAGTCATGGGGGATTCAAATATTAGAAGCACGTATAGTTGGGTTTGTGATGACCAGGAAAACCACATGGTGCATTGCCTGCTGGGTGCAAAGGTCGCAGGCTTCAAGACATCTAGATGAACTTACATGCAGTGCTTGGGAAGAACAGACAGACAATCTTAGTACACGTAGGTACCAACAACATAGGGAAAGGTAGGAGAGAGGTCCTGGAGACCAAATTTAGGCTGCTAGGTAAGAGATTGAAGTCCACGACCTCAATGGTAGCATTCTCTAAAATTCTTCCAGTTCCACGCGCAGGGCCAGGAAGACAGGCAGAACCGCAGGGTCTCAATCCGTGGATGAGAGGATGGTGTAGGGAGGAGGGATTTAGGTTTGTTAGGAACTGGGGAAGCTTTTGGGAAAGGAGGAGTCTATACATGAAGGATGGGCTCCATCTAAACCAAAACAGAACCAGAAAGCTAGAATGTAAAATTAGAGAGGCCAGAGAGGAGTGTTAAACTGAGGGCTGGGGGAAAGCCAACAGGTGCAGAGGAGCACACAATTCAGGCAGACATCCCTTAGGGGAGGATTTATTAAAGGCGATACTCTATATCCTAGTAAAGAGGAGAGGATAGAAGTTGATAATGTACAGGAAGGAACTGAAGAGAAAGAGTGAAATGAAAAAGAGTCCTATTTAATTACATCACATGAAGGCAGACAACTGAATATCAACCAATTGTATAGTGCTTGTATAGAAACGCAAGAAGTCTAAATACTAAGATAGGTGATCAGAGTGCCTTGCATTTAATGAAGATATTGATAAAATAGGCATCACAGAAACTTGGTGGAAGCATGAGAATGAATGGGACATGATATTACAAAAACACACAGGAATGACAGAGTATGTCATGCTGGTGGGGGAGTGGCACGATATGTGGAAGAAAGCCTAGAGTCAAATATAGTAAAAATCTTAATACAGTTTGATCCATTTACAGAATCTCTATGGATAGTAATTCCACGCTTGAACAGAGTATAGCGGTAGGAATCTCCTAGTGACCACCTGACCAGGATTGTGGTGATGATTGTGACATGCCCAGGGAGATTAGAGAGGCTACAAAAACAATAATAAAGGGGGATTTCAACTATCCCCATATTGACTGGGAACATGCCACCTCAGGACGGGATGTAGCGATACAATTTCTAGACACCATAAATGGCTGCTTCTTGGAGCAGCTTGTCTTGAAACCCACAAGGGGAAAGGCAATTCTTGGTTTAGTCCTCAGTGAAGCATAGGCTCTAGTCCAAGAGGTAAACATACCTGAACCGCTAGGGAATAGAAACCATAATGGAATTACATTTAACATACTTGCAGGGGAGAAAATAAAGAAACCACTACAGTAACATTTAACTTCAAAAAAGGGGAACAACAGAAAAATGAGGAAGCTAGTTAAATGGAAATTAAAAGGAACAATCGCAAGAGTAAAATGCCTGCAAGCTACATGGAAACTATTTAGAAATACAGTAATAGAGACTCAAATCAAATGTATACCCCAAATCAAAAAAACACAGTAAGATGACCCCAAAAATGCCACCATGGCTAAACTGCAGAGTAAAAGAGGTAGTTCGAGACAAAAAGGAATCCTTTAAAAACTAAGTCAAATCTTACTGAGGAAAATAGAAAGGCGCATAAACTCTGGCAAATCAAGTGTAAAAGTATAATTAGGCAGGCCAAAAAGGAATTTGAAAAGTAAATAGCAAAAGAGACAAAACCTAACAGCAAAAAATTAAGTACATCACAAGCTGAAAGCCTGCCAAACAATCAGTGGGGCCACTGATCAAGGTGCTAAAGGAGCACAAGGCCAATGTGGAAAAGCTAAATGAATTCTTTGCATCAGTCTTCAGAGGATGAGAGAGAGATTCCCATAACTGAGTCATTCATTTTATGTGACAAATCTGAGGAACTATACCAGGTTGAGGTGTCAGTAGAGGTGGTTTTGGAACAAACTGATAAATTAAACAGTAATAAATCACCAAGACCAGATGGTATTCACCCCAAGAGTTCTGAAGAAACTCAAATGTAAAATTGCAGAACTACTAACTGAGGTATGTAACCTATCGCTTAAATCAAACTGTACCAGATGACTGGCAGATAGCTAATGTTACGCCAATTTTTAAAAAAAGGCTCCAGAGATGATCCTGGCAATTACAGCCCAGTAAGCCTAACTTCATTCAGTATCAGGCAAATTGATCGAAACTACAGTAAAGGACAGAATGATCAGACATGAAGATGAACACAATATGTTGGGGGAAGAGTCAAAATGGCTTTAGTAAAGGGAAATCATGCCTCATCGATCTATTAGAGTTCTTTGAGGGTGTCAACAAGCACGTAGACATGGGTGATCCAGTGGATATAGCGTACCTGGACTTTCAGAAAGCATTTGACAAGGTCCCACACCAAAAGCTCTTAAGCAAAGCAAGCAGTTATGGGATAAGAGGGAAAGTCCTCTGTAGAACAATAGCTGGTTAAAAAGATAGGAAATAAAGGGTAGAAATAAATGGTCAGTTTCCACAGTGGAAGAGGTAAAAGCGGGATCCCCCAAGGTTCCGTACTGGGACCAGTGCTGTTCAACACATTCATAAAATGATCTGGAAAAGGGAGTGAACAGTGAGGTGGCAAAGTTGGCAGACTATACAAAATTATTCAAGATTGCAGTTGGCTTTGGACTTAACTGAGAGCTACAAAAGGTATCTCACTAAACTGGAAAAACAACAAGGAGTCAGGTGGCACCTTAAAGACTAACAGATTTAGTTGGGCATAAGCTTTCGTGAGTAAAAACCCACTTCTTCAGACAATCTTCCACCGGACAATCTGAAGAAGTGGGTTTTTTACAAGAACCAAGAGTCACCCAATGAAATTAATAGGCAGCAGTTTTAAAACAAGAAAGAAAGTACTACTTCACACAACGCACAGTCAACCTGTGGAACTCATTGCAAGGAGATGTTATAAAGGCCAAAAGTATAACTGGGTTCAAAAAAGAACTAGATAAATTCATGGGAGATAACCATTGATGGACCTATTAGCCAAAATGGGCAGGGACACAACCCGTGCTCTGGGTGTCTCTAAACTTCTAACTGCCAGAAGCTGGGACTGTACAACAGGGGATGGATCACTCAAAATTGTCCTGTTCTATTCCTTCCCTCTGAAGCATCTGGCACTGGCTACTGTCAGAAGACAGGATACTGGGCTAGACAGACCACACATATGTTCTTATGTAACTGTTCAAAACTTGACGCAACTTTAAATGATTAGCTGATGGGGAAGCCATCTCAAATGTCATCTCTCTCTCTCTTTCTCTCAAAAAAATGATTTATTCTAACTTTCAGTGGTGGTAAAACAGCCACTATTTTTTGTGAGTTTCACAGAGAGACATGCTAGTGCTGCAGTAGCAGTTAGCTAGCTAGCATTTATCTAGAGCTCCAACAACCTCAATGGATATTGCTATAAGAACGGCCATACTGGGTCACACCAAAGGACCATCTAGCCCAGTATCCTGTCTTCCAACAGGGGCCAATGTCAGGTGCTCCAGAGGGAATGAATAGAACAGGTAATCATCAAGTGATCCATCCCCTGTCGCCAATTCCCAGCTTCTGACAAACAGAGGCTAGGGACGCCATCCCTGTCCATCCTGGCTAATAGCCATTGATGGACCTATCCTCAACCCTGTTACAGTCTTGGCCTTCACAACATCAAAAAACACAAGCTGCTACAGTTTGAGCTACAGAGCCACTAAACTATCCCAACTAAAACATTTGGGCACGAGATCATCTGTGTTAAAATTGTGCTGCAATTCACTAAAGCAAAACTTGAATACCTTTTAGAACCTTGTTATTAGCAATAGCCTAGGAAACCCCAAGCCATCTGCCTATCCCACTTCCGCACTGACATCTTGGCTGACTGCAGGGCTCAGTCAATCAGCAAGAAAGTGCTGTGCTGAATCAAGATATCACTTTGTCCTTCAACACTACGATGCACATCAAGCTGGACCACTCCAGCAGAGTGCGCTAGCATGTCCCATAGGACAGGTGAGCAGGGGAGAGGGGGAAAAGTTGAGAGGAACATATATGCATAGGAGATCAGAAGCCAGTCAACAACAAAAGAGGCGGCACAGGAGAAAAGAGTAACAATGGGTGGGGAGAATATTTTTGGGATTCACCCACCTGATTCTAAGAGAGGATGCTCAATGCTCCAGAGAAAGGAAGGAAAGCTCCAAGCACCCTAATATACTTGGAAGGAAAGTTCCTTCTTGATCCAAAACAAAGCAAACGTGAGCAAGAATCAACTACATTAAGCATCTAAGGGCCGGTCTACACTAGAAAAGTTAGATAGTTATATCAATCAGTAAAAAAAAAAAAAAAAAAAAAAATCACACCCCCAGCTGTCAGTTACAACAGTACAGACCTTACTATAGATGCAGTTATATTGGTATAGAAAGTGCCTTATACCACTATAGCTTATTCCACTTCCTGAAACTCCCAGTATAGTTAAAACAGCAAACCTTCCTAGTGCTGTCAAATCCTAAATCACAAGTTATAACCCAAGACGCTGACAATACCAACTGTCTTAAAAACCTCCCCCGGTTCTGCCAGTACATGCTAAACTTTAATAGTTTAAGAAGTTGTGTTTTTTCCTGTTGCTGCCTGAATAGATAGCTAAATCCTTACTCAAATGCTCCCTCTTTAAACAAGCAATAAACCACACATAGCCACCTCTTCTCGAATTGCATAGGTTTAAGCTCTTCAGAGCATTGTAGTTAAAACATTCTGAATTGCCCATTAGTATCTCTTCTCCAGACAATTCTCCTTAATTTGTATATCCCTATGGAAGTAAAATGCCCCAAAACTGGATGCAGTGCCCTGAAGGTGCAGCTACACCATAGCCTTGTACAATGGTATAATGATTTCCCAGGTCTTGTTTATAATACTCCTTTTGATGCAGCCCAGGATCCTAATAGATTTCTTTGCTGCAACTGGACAATGTAGTCTTCTCTTTATGTTACTATTAAACTTGAGGATTCAAGTTCCTTATATTGTCAGGAAGACTGAATAAAGCCAGAAGAGAAGGAAAACAGCAGGAGAAGTAGAGTCATGAAGAGCAGGAAAATGCCCTTATAAATGCTTCTCTTGTTAGTGCCAGACAGGAAGTGCTACATCAAAAAAAAACCCAGGACATAATTGATAGGAAAGCCTCAAATTATTTCTCTTAATGTAGAGGAATAAGAAAGTGAAGCAATGGGAAGAGTGGCAAGTGTCTTGGTATCAAAATGTTTTAAGATTACATTTGCTCCACATTAATCTGGGATTCAAACTCTCCAGAAAATTCAGCTACTTCCCTTGTTTTCACTTCTTCTTACCCCTCCACACACAGACAAATAAATAAATAAATAAATAAATAAAAGGTCCAGCTCCCACACATCTAGCTATATATGGCATAATTCACACCACACACACTCCTTTTCTTTTGCAAGTCATCTTTTAGAACACACAGAGGGTTTTTTTGCAAGGGAAAAAAAGGTATATTTTTTGTTTGAAGACAAACAGAATGCCTAATTTTTTTGTTCTGGTCATTTCTTACTTCACAAATTCAAATCTTGTCTACCCTGTTTTACTTGGAAAACTCTATGGATGACTGGATAACTAGTAGATTTATCATATCACGGATATCGCTTGAGTGAGGATTAACTGATTAAATTGCTTCCTCTCTCGAAGTTTTCTTTTTTTGTTTACACCGATTTACCTCGAACAACTGGACAGAAATTTGGAACGCGGCAATTAGGCTCAACATCCCTGCCACTTTGATTAAGGGGCAAAAGTGCTCTGAATTTGCCTCTGAGTCCTCCAAGGGAGTCCCCCGGCAAAACCGGGAAGATGAGACATGACATTCCTGACACATCTAAGGTTAAAAAAAAAAAAAAAAAACCACCCCACCCCCACCCCACCCCATACAGACATCCTTGGGAGAAGGGAACCTTCCAGGATCTCTTTATACATCATAAAACAGAAGTGAAAAGGAAAGGGGAGGGGAGATCGCACCTGTTCCCTCCCCTACCCAACCTTCAGCACACCTCTAAATACAAACTGTGTTTAAAAAGACAAATGTGTCTTTTTTGGCCTCTCTTCAAAATAATTAATTTTGATACCAGAAACCCCACTTTAAAATAGAATCACGCTTGGCAGGTTTCTGAAGAAGTCAGAGCTTCCACCACCACTTTCAATTGCTGGAGTACACTTCTCCCTCGATATAA
Organism: Terrapene triunguis; assembly: GCF_002925995.2. Lineage (NCBI taxonomy): Eukaryota > Metazoa > Chordata > Testudines > Emydidae > Terrapene > Terrapene triunguis. The sequence continues at coordinate 15,360,686 of NW_020699449.1, read as the reverse complement.
TGCTACCCGATATAACACGAATAAGCAGTGCTCCGGGGGTGGGGGGGGGGGGCCTGCGCATTCTGGTGGATCAAAGCAAGTTCAATATAACGCGGTAAGATTTTTTGGCTCCCGAGGACAGCGTTATATCGAGGTAGAGGTGTATTTCAGCTACATAGTACTGGCACATCTCCACTTACATGTGGCTGATGGATGATCCCCGATGCTGAAAGTAATAGGCCCCATTCGTCCGCTATTTTAGCATTTACCTAAATTCCTTCTCTAATCCCTTGAGTTCACTATGCCAATCACTGGTTAGCAATATGAGCATCTGCAACTGCTGCTCTCTGATGTAGATTAATTTGTTCTGAATCTCCTCATTCAATAGGAGCAACCAAAACACATGACAACCCATTTGGTCACTTTTGCTTGACGTACAAACCCCTCACTATTATTGTTCTGGATCACAACACACAAGTGGCAGTGGTAGTAATCACTGACAGCATCTCAAAAACAGGAGTCCTGGTCGTCCTTTTGTCAAATCATAACCAGCCAGCGTATTATAAAGTTACAAACTCAATCATAGGACACAAGATCTCCAATTAAAGTAATAGAATTTAGTGGACTGGCCATTTTTTCTCCTCTGAAACATTTTAAGTTTAGAAAAACCAAACAGATTGCCTTTCACAGATTGCCTTTCACCACACTTCTTTAGACGGTAATCAGTCATTTGGAACAGTTATGTGACCCTGCTGGAATATCGCAACCAGTCCATTTGGAGCCAGGAAGTACTTTTGCAAAATTGCAGCACAAGTAGTATTGTCTAATACCTGCTTTTGTAAGCAGTCTGTGTTCTATACTTTGTGCTTTCTCGCATTCCTGCCCCAAACACTTCACTGTAATTGAATCTCTAGCCATAGCCATCAATTCAAAACAAATATCAGGAATTCAGATAGGAAGTCACAGACAAGAGATTGACTTACTTATCTGAATGCGCCTCAAGATACCATACCCTTGTTACAGGTACTTCTGAAATAACAGGAATAGCGTCTAGGAGGATTCAAAATCAGTTTATGTAGATCAGTGACTACCCCTAGAGAGAGCAAGAGAAAAGTAAATGGACTCTCACATGCAAAAAATAAATAAATCACCATCAGCAGAATTTCAGTTGAAATGGGTGATATGATTTTCAAATACAGGAATATCCATTCTGAATAGCTAAACTCTATTTTACAAGAAGTTTAGAAAATAAATGCGGGAAGAGACTCCACATACATGCACACAACTCAGTTTAGCAAATCTCTCTTGCACTCAAAGGTTGAGCCCACCTATAGAAAGCGAATAGTCAAGATTATTATACCTTTTTATGATTTAAAGCCTCACCACTTTTTTTTTTTTTAAACCTCCTCCTGACCCAGCCAACCAATTACAAAAATACCCAGACAAATCATTAAGCAATTCCTGTGGATTTATTTATTTAGTTGGCAATTGGACAGTAATCTTAAACTACAGTTATCACAGGAAAAAGGAGTCTTAGCATTCCCTACTGGAAACTCTATGCCACACCCTTAAGAATAAGGGAATGACAATCTGACTTTTATCTGTCTATTTTAGGGACTGATGTGTATTTATTTGTTGTTTGGCCTATGGTATGCCAAAATGGTATATATAATCGATGTTACTAAATTAAGATCACTATCCTCTCATACGATAAGAGAACTGCTTGCTATTACCAGCTTCAATCCTATTCCAACCACCCAGTTACAGAAGTGTCGTAGCCTCAGGAAGAATTGGAGGTAGAATCATCATCTCCCAGACACTTTCTAGGAGTGGGACTAGCTCAATCCCAGCCTGCCACAGAAAACAAGTTCTTTAAGGAAAGGGCACACAAAGATAATAAAACAATTTCAGATTGTCATTTATGCAAATACAACTGAAAATACGATAGGAAAAAACACCATAAGTATCATCAGATTAGATTTCCAAAGTTCTTTATTTCTGCAACTGGAAAAACAGAGGAGTGGGGGAGGGGAACCTATCAACTTTTTTTGATCTACTGAAATTCAACAAAAAGGAGTTTCCAGTTTACAAACTGTTCTACTCCACTAACATTATCTACACTTACTGAAGCAGACTTTATTCACACAGGAGTTATCTTTGCAAATGATGGGACATCGGTGGATTAGGACATCATGAGCTCAGATTTGCTACTCAATGGACAATAAGAACATACTCCTTTGTTGGCAGCAGATTCCTAAATATGGTTGATATTCAAAGCATAGTATTACCAGGTTCAGAGACCCTATCCTGTGCCTGGAAAAGGAGGAGTTAATAGCAACTCAGGTTCATGCAGGTGCTGCATAGAAGCAGCTGCTCTGGGAACAAAGGAATTGCCTGAGAGAAGGCTGTTCTTTGAACCCAGGACTGAGTAAAAAACTCTGAGACAAGAAACATCTGTGTGTTACATTTTTATGTTTGTTATCTGTTTTTCTGAGACCAAGAGATAAAATTCTCCCTAGGAAAGGGGATCTATCTGGCTGACCCTGCACTTTTGTGCTTTATTGCTTCATCAGCTTACACACCAATATGCTCACAATACTTTGAATTAAGGACCACAAGAGTATTATGATGGAAACCCAGAACAGTTTTGTTATATTACAAATTAATAAAGAATATTAAAAAATACATCAGAACATGAAGTGTCTTAAAAACAACCTGTAAAAACACTTTTCTTCTATTAGAAATGAACAAACTAATGGGACACCCTCCTGAATATATATCCAAGTACAGTAATACAATTTAGAAGCTTATATTTGTACTACATAGTGAGTAGTGAAAGCGTGCAAGACACAACAGACAAGAACAGGCTGGAAATTTCAAACAACATTTAGAAGTTTCAATAAAAGAGGAAAGAATTTTCCCCATTTTTGTTACTAGCTGTAATAGACATCAATGAAGAACATCCAATATATATTTTTCTCGTTTATTTGTAAATTGATACTTCAGCTTATAGGATACTGTTCAGCAACCGTCTTCACAAATATAAACGTTACTGTCACACAATCTTGATAGTTTTGACACACTACTCTCTTAATCGGTTAAGAGCTTTTTCTCTCCCCTAAAAAATAAAGCATTAAGAATTTCGGAAAGTCCTGAAATGCCCTAATCCATAGGCATAATTTGAAGAGAATGATAGTATCTGCCATACTTGTTTTCCTATCAATTTTGTAAACACGTCTTTAAATATAAAATCAAAACCTTGCTTGAAATATAAATATACATGTATTAAAAATACACACACGCAGTTTCTGCGCCACGAAGAATCCATATGCTCCTATGGCTTATGAGCCAAAAAGTGCAGCATTTTACTACAAAACCTGCCTCCAAATTCCATGCACAAGCCATTTCTTCCTGCTTGGCTTTCTGCCATACCAACTTATAAGAGAAAAAAAGTGGTCCCACGCAAGAGCTCCACCAGAATATCTGCAAACTCCAAAAAGGCGACATAGTCTGATTATGTAAGGAAGAAGCTAAAAGTACAACACATGCTACCGCAGGGGAAAAGAAAGCATAGCTCTAATCTTGCAAACATTTGCACAGATTCTTAGCCAAATCAATGGGACCACTCCCATGCATAAAGTACATTAATAAATGTCTTTATAGAATCAGGGCCTAAGCTACTACAGAAAACAGAGTAAATTTATGCTCTGAACAGCAGTAACTTGCTATTGGCAAAATACATACACACCTCAGTCGACATTCATATACACAGGGCAAGCTGTAAACCGTGGTGAGGGAGCAGTACTTCACCTAGAACTGCCAGAGCACTGGAATAGTTTGCTGCACCTTGCTCCGTGTTGTGGTCACTTACTACAAATTTTGCCACACATGTAGTAATGAAGTGCTCCATATTTTTCCCAGCACAGAATCTGCAATTCTGTCTTTTCAATGAGTGTTACTGGACACAACCCCTACCAATTACATAGCCATTCTCCCTCCATACCTGGATGGCATGGTACATAACACACACAATCTTAGGCGATTCCTTTAAAACAGGAGTTCTCAAACTGGGGGTCAGAACCCCTCAGGGGGTCGCGAGGTTATTACATAGGGGGTCGCGAGCTGTCAGCCTCCACCCCAAACACCACTTTGCCTCCAGCATTTATAATGGTGTTACATATATTTAGAAATGTTTTTAATTTGGGGGGGGGGGGTCACACTCAGAGGCTTGCCATGTGAAAGGGGTCACCAGTACAAGAGTTTGAGAACTACTGCTTTAAAAAAAAAAAAATGTAAAAAGAATCCTACACAGGGGATTATGTAGACCATGGGCTAGAATTGAAATTTAATAAAAGTCATGAATTTCAGAGTTAAATTCTGTCCCTTGTACATTTGCATTAAGACAGTGTACTTTAAGACATGATCATATGATAGTATTTTGTATTACGAGATATATGTATGTGCATGTGTATGTACTATTATAGTGCAATTTCTTTGAATGGTTGTAAGGTATTTATTATTTGCCGACACACAAGTAACATTGTTCTGTTCAGTATTGTGCAATCATGCAAGGGAAGACCCTATTGCATAGGGTAGTCTATTTTTTGTCAAGATCCAAATTTCTTAGTCAAGGAACAGTCAAGGTCCAAACTCCAGAGAAAGTAATAAAACTCCCAACAATAGTAAGTAAATAAAAAGATTTGGGGGTCTGTTCAAAAGTGTCTGGTGGTCTCGATTTGGCCCGCAATCCACCTATTCATTCCCCCTGCCCTATTGTAATGCATAGATACAAGGAGGAGGAATGAAGATTAAGTGCAAACCTTAAAGTAAGCGTACCTGACTTTTGTGCAATTAGAATCAAGCAACGTTGCATTAAAAGCTCCTTTTAGTTTGTTTTTCCCTTGGAAGTCTCCCGTGCAGCTACTGATCAAGCCCAATGGCTTAATTTACGAGAGCTGAAAGATTACAACCCTCAGTAGAACAACAGCAAGTTGATTATTAAGCAAGAATCAAATCAAACACTATTATTAAGCAAGATCTGAAACATAAAAGCCTCCATTATTGGTCCATCTATGAAAGAAAGATCCCCAACGAGACTGTTGCAGGTGCTCGACAGCCTGGTGAACATGGGTTATCTTCGCTTGGATGCAGAAGGAGAAGTTAGCAAGATGTTTTGAAGTGTTATGCCACAAGTATGCCGATGACACACATCCCTTTTCATTGGGCCAAAACCGAAGCCACGAGTGAACCTTGGATGAGAGCGAGCAGGCTCAAGATCAACCCAAATAAGAAGGCATATTGGTAGCAGCTCAATTCCTTCAATGGGGGAGGTGGGGGCAGAGTATGTTTTAAGAAAGTGAACAACTAGCGCGTGTGTGTGTGTCAGAAGTTCAGAAAACAAAACACTCAGCATGCTCAAAACACTTCTTAAAATACCCATAACTTTGCTATTTCAAAACCACTTCCCTCTCCTTCCTCCAAACAGAACAGAGAGCATGCATTTTTTCATTTTACATTACATGTCAAATAAGTGCTAAAAGAAAGCTATATTGTTATCAGAGCACAAAAAGACCAACCGATACTTCTCACGAGTTGAAAAAATGTTTTTCCACGTTCAGGTAGCTCAAACAACCAAATGGATATGTATTATGCTTTGTGCACACAAGACAGAAAGAGTACTTCAAAACAAGCATGAGAGATTTCAACCAAAAGGCATCTCTAGAGCAAATAAAAAGCAACTGAAAAATATGCACAGAATGGATGTTCCATCTCACCTCTAACTGCATCACAACAGTAAGCCACAAGCATGAAGGGAGGAAAGTATAATTTAATTACAAATTAATCAGTTGTACAAGTTAAAGACCACAAACTTTTGAAGACTAGCTCTTTAATATCTTGTATTCTCACCTGTTCCATATAGTCCCCTCCTCCTTCTGTACTACACCTTTCAGGTTGGGCACATTCATAATTAACTGACATTTTAATCAAAACTCTCTCCACCTAAGCTTCTGATTCATATTAGAAACCAAACAAGAAACCACCTGTAATTCTCATGCTTCAGATATTTTACAAAAGAAGCTGAGGTTGCAATGGTATTAGTGGAACAAGATTTAAAACACCATCTTTCATATCAAATCATGAATTAAAAAGATTTCGTATGCATGAGGGCCTCATTTTGCCAAGATAATCTTGTGGGTGAGAAGTGGCAAGGCTAAAAATATAAAAAGGTAAGCAAAATCTTTCTAAAAATTGAACCTGTCTCCCCCCCCACCCACCGGATTTATATAAATGTTCACAGACATGCTTATTAGTACTCTTGTTAAAGCGTTTCTTCCTCCCTTTGGTGACAAGACTATTTTTCACCTTAAGTATGTGCAAGCAGAGCATCACCCAAAATATTTCTGCCTCTCCACCTGCCCCAAAGCACAACATACAGATAAACCAGAAAGAGTACAAAACCTTCTGATTGTTTATTTTCTAAAGGTAATATTAAACTGGAATGAATTAGCTAGACGTTCAAGCAGCACCTGCACTCTTCAGACAAACTACGTCTCAGCAACAAGACAGACATGAACACACACACACACACACAGGAGCACCAGAATTTCAAACGTATTAAATTGCATACAGGGAAAAAAGGAAGTTCCATAATATAAACTAAACTAAAGAATGTAACCATGACTATCCAATCGTAAAGGGTGTACTGAATAATTATGGACAGCTGAATTTAGTCATTCAATAATCGAGGCATTTTTCAGTGTTGCTATTAGACATTGGGGAGGCCTGAGCCTCTTTCAGATACTTTTGTTTCATTGAGGCTGTGCTGTATTTCATTAAATGACTTGTAATTGATAATTTTGTATTTTTCAACTTATTTGGAAGTACTAGTTTTTAAATCAAAAAGGAGAGAGTCTTTTAATAAATGCTAACTATAAGACATTAGGCCTGATTCTCCTTTCACTTACACAGTGGTAAAGCAGACATAACTCCACTGAAGTCTATGTAGTTACACTAGTGTAAAACAGGTGTAAGAGAAGAGTCACGCCCATTACCTTCACATGTAGCTTTGCAATAGTTCCCCTGTTGACAGAAGCACCTGACCCAGTCTTTTATCAAGTGTAGCCAAGGTCCAGGGATGGGCTGTACACCAGAGGTAAGTACAGCAATCCAAATGTATTTGCGAATTCTACAGCTAACCAGTTTTCATGTTTTAGCTAAAGTAGCTAGTAATATTCAGAAGAGACTTTTTTGTACCATCCAAAATGGGCTATCAGCACACCACAGCCCTGTCCTGTACCTTGGCAAGTGTGGCATTGCACCCAAGGAACCTGTCCCTCTACTGTTTTAGAGGCTGATTCTGCAAGGTCAGTCAACTCCTACTTAAATCAATGGGAACTGAGGTCACTCAGCGCCTTGCTGGATTAGGCCTTCACTAGTTACGCAATCTAAATTGATGTTGCACAGCAAAAGATATATTTTAAAATTAAATACTTTCTCTCTTCCCCTTCCCACTATTAAATAGGAGTATGTCCTATGGGATAGAGGACAGATTTTTCTTAATTATGAAAGATCTCCCTACTCTAACCCAGCAAGTGTTACTTTCAGAGTATTCATATTCCAGTAACTGTAGCAATAGTGTGGTTTATGTCATTATGTTTGTCTGAAACCTGAAGGGTTCTCTACAGTTATTTGTCTTGCAGTTTTAAAAAGAATGCACCCTAAAATAGAGCCATCATGTTATCAGACTAACGACATAATGAGCAATAAATCTGAAAAACATAAGTTTGTCAGCAGTTGCTGTTTGCTATAGGAAAGCAGCAGTAACTAGCCCAAGCAACTGCCATCACCTCTCCTCCATACTGTACCTTTTAATCAGCTTAACATGTTCCAACAAAGCAACATAGCATATCTCTGGGCCTAGTCTTCACAGAATCTTTTCCCGACTGAGTGAACATATTTATATTCACCATATATTAATAAATATTTAATTTGCTCAAGAAACTAGGAGCTAAGTGAAAAACTTATCAAGATGATCCATAGGAGAATCTTACAGGAAGATGCATATTATCTGAAAACGATCATCATAAAAAAACAAGTGTACAAATGAATGTGTACTTTTCCCAAAACAACCCCGAAATCTCTCCCCCTTTGGCTAAGGGCATTTACTTTCTTAAAAATATACTAAATGCTTAAACCCTTGAAATGGGTCATTCCATATACTGTGGTTAATTTATTTCTATTGAAAAGCTGTTTATAAGAACCGGAAATTAAGGTTTGTTTTGTTTTTTAAAAACCTACTTTCCAAGGTTTTCACTAAATAATTCAGAGAACCCAAAAGGTAAATTGTAATTGATTATCCAAGCTAGCTAATTTCTACCAAAAGACTAGGGTGCATTACATGCTCTGGGTTTACAATTCTGAGCAAGTTCTCACTAAGGATTGCCATCAAACTACAATCATTTCACCTAAAATACACTAGCCTTGAATATAAAGAGGTGCAAGAACAGATTTTTATCCACCAAATCCAAGTATTGTATATGCTTCATTCATTATTACTAAGGAGATATCCTTGCATCTTGCTCTACTTAAGAGGGTCATAAAGCTGTGAAGGGACCAGTGTAACCTAAGTAAGAAGACCCACATCTCTGAGCATGTAAAATTTAAGCATGACTCTCGCCATAAAACCACTGTAACTGCTATTCAATTCAAAAATAGAACCATACGTACTGCACACAGATAACTGCTAAGGGCATAAAAAAATCGCATGTGACAATCTGAAATTTATTGGGAGTTTTCAGTAGTTAAATTACTACTGTTTAGCATATACTGCATCAGGCAAAATCGCTATGAATTGCAAGAGCTTTCCACCTCACTTTCAATACAAATAGTGGCAGCACCCTTACAAGCAAGTCCATCCCCCTCACACCCTGCAGTTTTGCATATGTTTGAAAACAGGCACTGATCCTTTGATCAGCAGTTTCAATTCCTCCAGAATAAAACTCTTAGCAGCTGCTTACTTATCTGCCTAAATAAGTATCTCCCACCACCCCTCATAATAATATTCTATGGTAAGGCTTTGACTGATGTGAGTCTTTGACATCATTAATTTGTAGTTTTTAGAACTATTCCATCTAAAATTGAAATATAACAAGGCTGAAAATTGCAAGCAGCGTTAATTGATTTTAGTGCAGCTACCAGGAGTCAGCCAAAAGGTAGCTTTCCTAAGTAGAAACATTTCAGAGAAAAGCCACCTTTAAAATGCTTAGTCTACCACGCACTGAAAGTACGTTATTCTAATATGTTATTGTTTTTAAGGTTCCTTCCTCCCCAAATACCACAATAACAAAAATAATTTTACAGATCGGAGCTTACAAAAAACTGAAGGTGAAAGGACTGAAATTTTCCATTAAAACCACACCTCTCTTACCAACTGACAAGCATGTCTCTAGCTGTTCTCATCTTTTTCACTTACAAGATATGCCTACAGTGACAGAGGTAACGCACTTTCCTCTAGTTCTGCCTGAAAGTGCCTCTTAAGATCAGGATCAATTTCCTGGATGAAAAGAAGAGTCAGCAGTTCAGCTCTATGTTTTCTATTCCACTACCCGTTTATTAATTTGACAATCTTGAATAAAGCCCTTTGCATCTGTTGACATGTATATTTAATGGGAAAACAAATGAGAAACAAAAAACCACATTTCACTAAACATTGGGGGGGATGGGGATGCCCAGTAATTGTCTGCGACAGATTCTGACGTGGTCTGTAAAATGTACTAAGTTTCCTTAATACTGAAATCTAAATAGAAGTTCATAATATTGTTATTTCAATGTTTTGAGAACAGAGACTCGATTAAAGAGCAAACTAATTGAAAACTATTACTTTCAATAGTGTGACTAACAGAAAAACTTTATCAACTGTAAAACAAAAAACAATTTTGGCACTGATTCTGCAAATGCTTCAGCACATGGTAGCAAAGTTAAGCAGGTGCATAAATGTTTGCAGAATTGGGGCCTTAAAGTGTATTTTTTGAAAGACTAATCTGTTTTCCACCAAAGTCTTGATCAGTAAACATAAATAGCCAGATTTTTTAAAAAACCCAGCTTCAATTAGGCAGCTCCCTAAATAGGAACTAATCTCTTTTGAAGAATCTGGCCTTAACACAGTTCTAAGTACTATTTTTATACACAGGCCCTACAAGCTTTCCTCACTGCAACAACTCTGCAACTGTAGTTTAAGTGAGTTTCTAAGCAAAAGGTTTGGGCTAATAAATAAAACCCAACCCCTCCCCTTCTCAGAGAAGGCTAAAGAAAATGCATTCAGTCTAATTCAGTGCGGACACAGTGCTATGTAGTTACATGTTACAAGGACTATGATGAACTAAACACTTCAACGATAAGGACTGAGTTTCTTCTCTGTAATTGTGACAGGTTTCAAATCACAGGAAATATACATCTACAATTTCAAGTTTTTCATTGCTGGTATTACTGTACAGGTTGTTGAAAGTATCAGGAAGTTAGGAGCAGCTTTAAGAAAGGAAAATTTCGGATTTAAGTCAACAAATCCACTTAAAGTATAATCAATTTTAAAAAGAAATAGAAATAGTTTCAAGTAAAAAAGCTGCTCCCAAGACTTGCCAATTTCTGCACTTTTACAAATATGTTTTTCCCATTAAATATCATCTCTCTGATTGTATGGGCCTTTCATAGAGCAATGGGGAAAACTGACTATATACAAAGTAAAACACAAAAATATTTTTCTGTAATCTTCAGAGTTACCTTTAGAAATAATAGGTAAAACAATCAAATAGAAGTATGATTTTAAGTTGATGTTCTTTAGTACAAATTCCAGTAAACATAAATAAATCCAGCTATTTATAAAATACTTATATAGCTCTCATTTTAAAGTAAAACTTGTACCAGTTCTGTAAATCATTCCCCCCTCCAAACACAAAAAAAACCATCCAACCCCAAAATATCAGCATAAATAAAAATTGTATGTTCCAAAGAGAAGACACAAAGCTTTTCCCCACTCACCAATCCCCCCAAATGCTTTCATTCTTTGCTGTTTTCCTGCACTAGTAACTTCATAAACATAAAGTAAAATTCCGATTGCCATACACAACTCTGAGAAGAGAAATCATCATAGGCCCCAATCCTGTAAACACTTACACACATGTGCAACTTTAAACACGGAGGGGTCCCACTGAAGTCAACGAGACCACTCACATGCTTTAATGTTAAGTACACGCATTTAAGTGTTTGCAGATTTAAGGCCTTAACATTTTAGCACCAAAATAAAGTTGCAGTGAGCAGCCAAAAACTGTTCCTCACTGGGGTAAAACTGTGTAGCCATTTTTAACAGGAAACAGACATGACTCTTTAAATAATAATAGTAAAAAAAAAGTGTCAGGTGTCAAATGCCCAATATAAAGTGGTAATTAAGAAGGCAGATGGTGTTTCCAAAAGAATAAGGATGTTTTCCAATAATCCCCACATTACCAAGATATACAAGAATTTAAGAACTTACCTATTTTTAATTGGCATATTTATTAGAAATTAAGGAAAGAGGGAAAGATAGCCTAGAGTTAGCCTCCGTTTTGGATTTACACATAGACATAGTAGTTCCTCTCCCATATATTTTCAGAACTAAGCATCACTGCTAACTGATTGTCATTTTCTTCCCAAATTAAATATTGAATAAAAATCAGAATGCTATTTCTATGAAAACTGATTTCTGATGCCAAGACAAAAAGCTGTTGGACAGCAAAAATTAAAGCAATCACAAATACTCATTAAGATTAAATAAGAGTATTTGACATGTATGGTTGCTAAAAACTATATGTTATTAATACTAAGAGTTAGTTTTATTACCTAGTTGTTTCTTTCCCACAGTAGTCCATGCTAGCCACGAACAATCACACATCTCACATGGCTACCATGTGCAGTGGATACCCTACGAGTATTATTATCAAAGTTCTGTTGTTCTGTTAAAGGATTCGAAGTCTATATTTAACAAAATATTGTATGAGGGCATAGCCACAGCTGAAGCCAATGTAAAGAGAAAGTAATGTCAAATAAATTCAGACCTACTATAGCTATAGGCTAGAAAAAATGAAGACGATAATATATTATTATATTAATAACAGAAGTGCTATTTCAACTTCAGTCTCTCTACCACAATAGTATAATTTATAATTCTGCATTTGACACTAAGAAAAAAACCCCTGAAACATCTCAAATGATGGAATAATTTTAAATGCTTATATACTAACTTTTAGAATACAATCTACGTGGCAGAGGTTACCCCAATGGACTATATGCACCAAGAGAATTAAACAGCATCCTTTGGGCAGACAATTCAATCATTCCAGCATCACAAATATTGCGAGTAAATATGTAAAGAAGGAAAGGAAGTTATCTCCTCCATGCAGTCTTGTAGATTCAATAGATCCACAATGATCTTGGCCAGTCTATTTCTCACTTTGATTATCATAAAAGTTTCAGTTGTACTGAAAGTTACCATGAGGCAAAACTTGAATAAAATCACAACCAGTTTATTTACTTTGTTGTATTTTTTCAAGATACTTCCTTTAAAGTCATTTTCTTAGGGACCTGAGCTTCTCTTCTCCCTGTATGTGCTGCTCCCATGTCATCCTGGGGACTTATCACCTCACAGCTTCAGTCTGTGTGACAACACTGTGAGTGTCCATGAAAATGACTGTGAACTCAGAGCTGAAGTAGTCATCAGATCACGGTTTCCCCCAGCAGAATGGGACAGGCAAAAACAAACCCCTCCAATTTATGAGGAGTGTGGGGCAGAAAAATGCCTCCACACACAGAAGTCTCTCCATTTCGCTGCACCAAACTTCCCACAAGTAAGCAGAAAGCATGTTTAATGTCTGATATTATATACACCCACCCACCACCACGCTGTACAGACAGACACATGTCATCTTCCCTGTGGGGACTGATACAGAGAGATTGCTTGGAAGAGCTAAGGCTGAACAACTCGGCAGAAGTGTTACAGATTGTGTCAACTTTGGAAAAACAAAGTGGGCTGCTCCTCCTATGATCTCTTATGGCAGCCCCCGCACCACCCAACTCTTCAGTCCCCCCTAACAACTCCACCACCACCACCATCAGCTCAAGTCCCAGCAGCCTGTCCCTCGAGCACTCCTAGTACCCCCATAGCCCAGGCCCCCAGCACCGCAGGTCCCAAGCAATGTCTCCCCGACCTTTCTTTAGTTCCCCCACTCCCCCTGCACCCCTTATCAATCCCCTCACATACCCTACTCCCCCCAGCTTTCCCCCTACATCCCAATCACCCCCACTCTCCCCACCCCTCACCCTTCCCCCACACCCCCACTCCCCTCAGCGCACCCTACCTTCCCCCCTCAGGCTCCCCCCGTCCCCGTTACCTGGCGCGGGGGCGGCCCGGGGGTGCCCGTGGCCGGCGGGGCTGCCTCTGCCCTGGCTGCGGGCTCCCTGCTCCGGGAGGCTCGGCCCGTGGAGGGGCGGCGGCGGCTGGAAGTGCGCGGCGGCCCCGCTCATGGCGAGGGTGAGGAAGCCGGAGCGGGACCGGGAGCGGGTGCGGGGCGGCTCCAGCAGCAGGAAGGGGGCCGGCGGGGAGGCGGCGGCGGGGGCCGGCGGCGGGGAGGGGAAGGCGGGCAGCGGCGGCGGGGAGGGGGGGAAGGGGGCGGCGGGAGGAGCCGCCGCTCTGCCGCTCAGCCCGGCTGCCGGGGCCGCCTCGCCGGCCTGGGCGGGGGGATCCAGGCGCCCGGCGGCCCGCGGCTCCTCGGCGGCGGCCCCCGGCTTGGCGGGGTCCCGCTCCCGCAGCCGGGCCGGGGGGAAGAGGCGGGCGTCGGGCTGCGCCGCGCGGGGCTGCGAGCTGGCGGCGATCGGCATCGGCTCGCCCGGCCGGCGGGGCCGGGGTCTCCCCAGCGGGAGGGCGGGCGGGCGGCGAGGCCGGGGCGCGAGGGGGAGCCCGCCGGGGAAACTTACTTTGCCGGGGGGCGGGGAAAGGGCTGGAGCGGAGCCGCGCGGCGGGGAGGGACCCGGGGCAGGGGGGCCGCCCGGCTCCCGGGGCTCAGCCGCGCAAGAGAGAAAACAAAGGCGGCTGCCAGCCGGCGGTGCCCCCGCCCTGCGAGCCGCCGCGCCGCGCCGGGAAACCGAAAGCGAAGGGCATCCGAGGAGCAGGGGGCGGCAGCTCCGCCGCCCCTCCCGGCCGCGCCTCTCCCGGCCGCCCGGCTCCCCGCTCCGCCCGGCGTGCGCCCGCGGCCCCCAGCCGCCTTTGTGTGCGCGTCCCTCGGCCCGCCTCCGGCCTGCTGGGGGGCGCCGCGCCCGGGGAGAAGTTGCTGCCGCCTCAGCCGCCCTGGGCAAGAAACTCGGCTGGCTCCGTCCCCCGGCGCTGCCCTGCCTCTGCGCGGCCTCGCCGCCCCGCATCAATTAGACCGCGGAGCGCCCCGCTCGCTCGCTCCTCGCCAGCCCCGCGCCTTCCCACTTCCGTGCCCGGCCCGCCCGCCCGGAGCCAGCCAGCGAGCGAGGGGGCAGCGCTTCCCCGGAACACACCAGCGCACTGCCCGGGGCTCCCCTCTGGCCCGGCCCGGCAAACCCACAAACTTTTCTCCCCCGGCTCCTGCTGGCTCGGCCTCCCGCGCTTCCGTCCGTGGGGAGCCGCGCTAGCAGCTCGGGACCCAGCCCAGCTCTGCCCGCCCCATTGCTGTGTGGGGAGCGGGGAATCCTTTTAAATCGCCTGGCTGGGGCTTCCCACCTCCTGCTTCACACAGTGCCCGGGCCCGGGGGCACTGGTACTAACCCAGAACTGCCCGGGCCGGGGGGAGGATGGCGGGGGGCACTGGTACTAACCCAGAACTGCCC